>NW_005371555.1:1201876-1203378 GCF_000412655.1 Myotis brandtii
TCTCTCTCTTTCTGTCTGTCTCTCTCTCTCTCTCTCTCTCTCGTTAGGAAAGGGGCACCTCCTTTTCCAACAGCCCTGGCCATGTCCCAGCTGGGGGATTTTTGGTAGAATAAGAAAGGGATGCCAGGATCAATCCTCGAAAGCACAGAGATGCTGCAGCCTTTACATTGGAGCTTGTCCACTCCTTTGCTCAATTCCTCCCCTGGCCACCATGGATGCCTGGGTATGACATTAACCTTCAAAATTCATGTTCAGACAACATATCTAACAGTGACCTATGTGGATTTTCACATAGTGGGTTCTTTATAAATGTTTTATTCATCCATTCGTTAATTCACAAATATTTACTGATTGTCTACCGTGTGTAGGTAGCAGTTCTAGGCACTGGGGATAGATATCAAGTAAACACCTGCTCTCAAGACCTCACAGTGTCCTGGAGGAGTGAGGCAGGTAAAAATGTAATTAATAGCCTGAAGGTGGTGCCATAACTCAGCTACATAAAGACACAAAGAAGTTTGCACAAAAGAGTTGGCACAAAAAAGGGTATGGTCAATACTGCTTGCATGAGCCTGAAAAGGCTCTAGAAATTTTTATGGTTAAGATGTAAGAATCAGACAGAGTTCAAATCCTGCTTGTACCACTTTTGAGCTGAATAAACTTGGACATATTCCTTAACTAATCTTGAATGGCCTGCATAAAATGCCGGACTGGCATTTCTCTCATGGGGTTCTTATAATAATTAAATGTGATGATGTTGGCACAATTCCTGGCATATGAAAATTACTCAGTCAATGTTATAATTATTATATTATTACTAGAGGCCTGGTGCATGAAATTCGTGCATGGTAGGGTCCCTAGGCCTGGCCAGCAATCAGGGCCGATCTACGGGGTGACCGGTGGGGCAATTGGGGGGCCCCCGCTGGTACCTGCCTTGGCTGGCCTGACACCACTTGCTCGCCAGCCCCACCCCCACCACCACTGCTGGGTCAGGGCCTGAGGGTTGGGGGCAGCTCCTGCATTGAGCGTCTGCCCCCTGGTGGTCAGTGCACATCATAGAGACTGGTTCTCCTGCAGGTCTTTCTGCAGTTCGGTCGATTTGCATATTAGGCTTTTATTATATAAGATTATTATTGAAAGAATAAGGCTTCCAAGAGGACATAGATCAGCTGAGACTGGAAGAGTAAGTCATGGTCGCTAGGTCAGTGAGCATAGTGTCTGGGGTGGAGGGAGAGGGCTTTACAAAAGAAGAGACAGAACCTGCAATAGCCTGGGGGCCTCAATGAGCATAAGACTTTGGAAGGAGTCAGCTTTCCCTGACTTCTCAGGCAGAATTAGTGGGGATCCGAGCACTTTACTAAGCCCTCCATTCTATTACTTATACTACCTTGTAGTTGTTTGGACATAAACCTGTCTTATTTCCTCCCCTGGTGAACCACTCATTCTTCTGATTCACCTGTTCTGATTCAAGTCATCTTTTCTGGGTGCCTGAGGCCGACTTACTT
>NW_005371555.1:1203394-1209933 GCF_000412655.1 Myotis brandtii
CCCGGCCCCCCCACCCACCACGTTGCATTGTGATTGCTTGGTAAGTGTGCCTTTCTTCCCCCGCAGGAATCCAGCGTGTCTTAGTCAGCTCTGTCTATGTAGCACCTAGCCTAATGCTGGCACCTAGAGCTGTGGACCTGTGAAAACTGCTTTTGTTAATTAAAAAAAGCATAGTGATGAGAAATTATCCACATTAGAACATCTCATTCTTGCCTGGAAGATCTGAGAAACTGAGACAGAGAAACAGACTGATTTCAACGGCAGAGTGTCAGATGGGGGTTTTTCACACCTAATTCTCTGCATTTATATGAACTTGTTGTAACCAAGGAAATAGGACCCTGAGTCCAGTATTGAACCCAGACCTCATGTTAATCATCTATACATTGTCCTGTCTGTCTATGAGCCTATCAAACAATGGCTTATTTTTACTTCCCTTCCATCCTTTCTCCCAATCCCATGATAGTCCTATCTTTCCCTTTGGTTGGTGAGATGCCCCATGGATTTCCTTCATGTATGGTCTCCTTGCTGCCACAAGTTAATAAGGGGTGTCCTCGGTGGTCTTTGTCCGATGAGAGTTAACCGTATACTCGGATGGACATACAACTCAGAAAACATGGATTCTGGACCTACCTCCAAGCTAACCGAGAGACCTCAGGCAAGAGAGCAGATGGTTCGAAATATGTGGGCTCTGTGTCAGGCCAACCCTCGTGGATGCTTTCTAATGATGAAACCTAGACAAGTGCCTGAGATCTTTGAGCATTATCATTTTCTCCTTTGTAAAATGTGGGCAATAATAATGCCAACTTCATAAGGACCAAATAAGATAAAGGAACTATGATGGTTAATTTGATGTGTCAATCTGACTGGGCTCTGGTGTCCAGTTGTTTGGTCAAACACCAAACATCTAGATATTGCTCAGAAGGTACTTATAATATGTGTCGATTCTGAGTAAAGCAGGTTACCCTCCATAATGTGAGTGGGCCTCACCCAACCAAGTGAAGATCTTAGAAGCAAAGACTGAGATTTCCCAAAGAATAAGCAATTCTGCTTCAAGACTGCAACTGAGTTTCCAGCTTTCAGATTTCAGATTCAAGATTGTAACATCAACTCCTAGCTGAGTCCTAGCTTGTCAGCCTGCTCTATCAATTCCAATTCATTGGGAGTCAATTCCTTAAACCCTTTTCCCCCCTTCTCTCTCCCTCTCTTTCTTTATCACACTCTCTCTGTCTCATACTCTCTCTCTCGAAATATATATGTATTCTACACACACACACACACACACACACACACACACACACACAGCCTATAGGTTATTAGTAAAGAACCTTTATTAATACAGAGAATAAAGCACTTGGCATACTTCCAGGCACATAGGCCTCCATTAATATAAGCAGCTATTATTATTAATCTTCTGGACCTCTGCTCCCCACTTATACAATGAGGGGGTTGAGTCAGTAGTGCCTGGGGTATTATCCAGCTCAATACTCAAAAAAACTTAATGCAGAGTTCTGCCTCATAAAAGCTATCCTTATGGGGAGAGGAAACAAATTAAAGTGCCTAAATCCTTTTCTATTGATTTTTCTGACTTGGTTGTAGTAGCATTAATGCATTTCTGCAGGTTTTAAGTTTCAAGGTGTGCTTAAAAGTATGTCCAATATGTTCTTGATAAATTGAATATGACGGAAATTTTCTAATGTCCCCAAAGATTTTCACATTCAAAGAGAGCTGTGCTCTTATGTTTGTTATATCATAGCTGGGAATTGTTGGCCCAGTGGGAAAATTCAAAGGGAAGGTGGGGAAGAAAGTTTCATTCTTTAGGAACCTCAGTGCTGTGTGTTAGTAGATTTCACATGGGAAAGGTGTAATGGGAGATGGGAATTATGAACTTAAAGGCAGGGTCTCAATTTCTGAGCTTGCTTGTTGTTCGGTTTGGGTTTTTTTGTTTTGTTTTGTTTTTCTTTTAAAGAAAGCAGTTCTTTTGGTTTGAGGTATAATGTGGATGCTTATTTCCTGGTGATCTCCTTATCTATGTTAGCACACTCCCTGCCCCACTGAGGATCTACTCTTTTATATTTCTCTTCTTTTGCTTCATTTTTATTCAGAGAATTTATCACCTTGTGATATATATTTCCCACTTTGTTTATTGTTTGTCATTCCTGGTAGAATATAAGGTCCTCCCCCCCCCCCCCCCCGCATGAATTTCGTGCACCGGGCCTCTAGTAACCAATATAAGATTGTATAAAAACTAACTTAAATGAATTTAAAAATAAGTAACGAAGGTGAAGAGGCTAAAGCTCAGAGACATACTCAAGTTAACCAAGGTCAGGTGAGTGGCTCAGAGGGTTCATTGAAGATTTTGAAGACTCCTAAGCCGTTGCTCTTCTCACCATGTCACACTAACTGACGGGAGGGGGGGGGGGGGCAGGGGGATGTCACCAGGCTGCTGTCAAGGCGATTTGACTTACAGAGAGGAGCCACCTGTGGTGGGCGCAGCCCTGAAAGTGAACTGCTGGATGAGGTGAGCACATTTGACCTTCCAGGGGAGAAATGCTGTCTCCCTCCGGTGGAGGTGGCCACGCACCAGGGAGCAGTTATAGGCAGAGCATGCGCCGTATTCAGCTCCTCTTGGATGTCACCAGGCTGCTGTCAAGGCGATTTGACTTACAGAGAGGAGCCACCTGTGGTGGGCGCAGCCCTGAAAGTGAACTGCTGGATGAGGTGAGCACATTTGACCTTCCAGGGGAGAAATGCTGTCTCCCTCCGGTGGAGGTGGCCACGCACCAGGGAGCAGTTATAGGCAGAGCATGCGCCGTATTCAGCTCCTCTTTGCTCCCAGCTGCAGAGCCGCCTGTGAGGCCTGATCAGGGAAAGAGTGCCCCTCACAACCTCTCATACGTCAGCGACAGCTTCCACAGTCAAGTTACACATCTCATTCCCGACCGTCACTGTGGGAGTGATGCTATGGTAGAACTCTAAGTCCTGTCCACCACACTGCGGGGCAGAGGGGCTGGGGTCACCCCTCTAACCTGCAGTTTGGTGCGCGCCCCCTCTGACACGCGGCAGGAGGAGCGGTGGGAGGCGAGGGTGCTGTCATGTCCTGACCCTCTGGGACCTCAGTGATGGAGCAGCCAGTGCTACTCCTCACGGACCGCAGACCTCCAAGTCAGCGTCAGCTCCTGGGCCTGTTCTGACTGCGGGGAATGTTGGGGAGCCTGTCTCACTGCCAGCACCATGACCCCATCGAGGTGTCCTTTCTTCACTTTGGGGAAGCATGACAAAATGGGAGAACGTGCCAGGCAAACAACAAAGCGCAGCTCTGCACTGAGATGCGTCACTTGGGTCCTTTGTGGCATTGGTCAGCTCATGCCAAGGAGCGAGGGAGGACAGGCAAGTGCCTGGCAGGTCCTCGTGGAGTTTCCCAGAGTCTGGAGTCAACCAACCCGTAAAGTTGCAGGGTGAGTGGGGCTCCTGGGTGCAGACCGCAGTTGTTTTTCTCCCCTGAACCCTGCCTGGCTGTGGCTGTGAAGAGGTCCCTGGGTGGAATGTGCAGAGTCTCTACCCGGCCCCACCCTCAGACCTCTGCCTGTGGGCACCCTGGTGCTATTGGAGTGCTTGCAGCCTCAGGGCCCTGTCAACCATTCCTTAGCTTAGCTTTCAACTGAGAATTGATGCTGCTTTGAACAAATACCTCAGAGAGGGCTAGACCACTGGTTGGTTATCTTCACCTTCACTGTGGCTGATCTGGTAAGATATTCATGAGGGTTCTTTTTTTTTCATAACCCATTTTACTTACACATGAAAAGTACCCAGCCCATTCTTATGGAGGGGGAAGCCCGTTCCCAGGGTCTGTCTAGAACAGCGGTTCTCAACCTGTGGGTCTCGACCCCTTTAGGGGTCGAACAACCCTTTCACAGGGGTCGCCTAAGACCATCAGAAAAACACATATATAATTACATATTGTTTTTGTGATTAATCACTATGCTTTAATTATGTTCAATTGGTAACAATGAAATTGGGGGTCACCACAACATGAGGAACTGTATTAAAGGGTCGCGGCATTAGGAAGGTTGAGAACCACTGGTCTAGAACGTTTGCTTTTCCAGCTTCTCCTCTGGCATGGTTATTCCACCGTGCCTTCACTGAACTCCTCCAGCAGACCTACACATCGCTCACGCCTTTTCCTGTTCTGACCGATGATGGATTTGTTAACAAAACTGGGAGATGTGGAGAGTGCTGGTTTGGAGGGACAAGTCGCGTGTATGTTTTAAAAGTCATTTTCAAAAAATAAATTGATACAAAAGAATATTTTAAACGAGGTATGAAGAATAAGGGCATAATGAGCACCTCTATGCCAATTACACAGTTTAAGAAAAGCAATATTGACATTGCTATAGAGGTTGCCTGAACGCCTCCTGCCACTTACTGCTCCCAGGGAGTCTTTACTCACAGGTGACTGCTCTTCCAAATTTCATGTTATTTGCCTCTTGCTTTTAATAAACAGTTGAAAGATATTTACATATAACCTTACAATATATTGTTTAGTTCTGCATTTTTAAATGTTAAGCAATTAAATACAGGAGGTGTACTTTGCTCAACAGCAGGCACTGAAGCTTCGTCCATGTGGCAATTAATTCATTTTAATTGGTGGAGCTTATGCCACAACTTACTCATATGCGTTGGTGGCCACTTAGGTTGTTTCCAGTGTTTTTGCTCTTTCTATCACGCCACAGTGAACATTCTTGCTCACGGCTCTTGAAGTTCATGTGCACGAATTTCTCTGGGGTACATCCCCAGGGGAGAGATTGGTGTAGCACAGAGAATGTGCATACGCCCCCTTTCATCACCTACATGACACCTGTGAGGGCGGTACATACTAGGTGACATTTCTAACAGTGACACATAAATGTTTCCTTCCTCCCAGTCTTGTCCACCCAGGATTTGGCAGACTGTTTTCCTAACCTTATGAATGTGAAATATCATGTCATAGTCATTTTAACTTGTTCTTCTTCAATTATATGCGACAAAATCATTTACAATATATTTGCTGACATTTTTGTTTCCTTTGAGGTGATATTTTTAAGGTTTTGTCTACATTTTAATTTGTTTGTTTCACTTTTATATATTCTAAACACTAACCTTTTATGAGTTATATGTGCTGCAAATGTCCTTCCAGCTGTGGCTTGTATTTTTTTTTATTCTTAAAATGATGTCTTTGGAGAACACATGTTTGTAATTTAAGATAGTTGAGCTTATCAATGTTTCTTTTATGGTTTACACTTTTTAATCCTTGTTTAAGACATTTTTTTTTCTAACACCATAGTCTTAAAAATATTCTCCTGCATTTTCTTCTAAAAGTTTAGCTTGCTTTTATATTTAAGTCCACTTGGTACTATTTTTTAAAATATAGTTTTTATTGATTTCAGAGAGGAAGGGAGAGGGGGAGAGAGAGAGAAACAGCAATGATGAGAGAGAATCATTGATTGGCTGCCTCTGGGGATTGCGCTCGAAACCTGGGCATGTGCCCTGACCGGAAATCCAACCATGACATTGTGGTTCATAGGTCGACACTCAGCCACTGAGCCATGACAGTGAGGACCAGGCTGGTACTGGTTTTTGAACGTGTAGTAAAGCTGAGGTACAGGATGTTTCATATGGAAAGTCAATTGTCTCAGCATCTCTGAAACGTCCATTGCTTCCTGCTCATCTCCATTTCTCTCTGTAAGAATCGTATTAGTCAGCATGTGGGTCAGTTTCTGGACTCTCTTCTCCACTGAACAGTTTGTCTAGACATGGCAATCCCATGGTCTTAGTCCTAGAGCTTTATATTAGTTTTGATATCTGTTCATTCCTCTTTGGAAGTTTTCTTTGCTTTTTTCTATCAATTTTATTATTGAATTTTCAAGTTATAACAAAAAAGTGGCATTTTATTAGAGTTGCTTTGAATTTATAGATAAATTCTAAGAGAATTGACATCTTTATGATATTGCGTGTTGAAGTCAATGAAAATGATATACTTCTCTATTTTAGGTCTTCTTTAATGTCTTTCAATAAAGTTGCATAATGCTCTCACACAACTTTGGTGAGATTTATTCAAAACTTATTCCAAATATATTTTTTTACATTATCAAAGTGCTCACTACTAGCACCACATTTCGAAACGTCTCATAGATATGATGAATGCGATTGATTTTTGTACATTGATTCTGAATTCAGCGAATTTGCTCTACTCATTTACTTTCATTCTTTCAGTATGAAAAATAGTTTGTTTCCTCCTCTTTAACTCATATCTGTATCTTCTGTTGGTCAATGATGAATAGACGCAGTCACAGCAGACAATCTTTCTGAGCTTCAAAGCAAAACTTTCAACACTTTACCATTCAGATGATGTTTCCTGTATGTTGTAGACAATTTAGTTATGGATGGCTGTTGAGTTATATTGAATGCATTTTCTTTATCTATTGAGATCATGATTTATCACCTTTAAGCTTTGAACATGGTGAATTACATTAATTTATTTTCTAATGTTAAAATAACATTAA
>NW_005371555.1:1210770-1253303 GCF_000412655.1 Myotis brandtii
AGAGAGAGAGATAGAAACATCAATGATGAGAGAGAATCATTGATTGGCTGCCTTCCACACGCTCCCTACTGATGATCAAGCCCACAACCCAGGCATGTGCCCTTGACCGGGAATCAAACCTGAGGACCCTTCTGTCCACAGGCTGACACTCTGTTCACTGAGCCAAATCGGCTAGGGCAAGAGATGTATTTCTTAATTCCCAAACTTTTAGATTTTTCTAGTTATATATTTGCTATTAATTTTCAATTTAATTGGTGACTAGAAGATGTGATCTATTTGATTTCAACATTTGAAATTTATTCAGACTTACTGACTAGCTAAGCATGGGGCCAGTTTTTTGGTAAATTTTCTGTACATGCTTGAAATGCTTGGGATGGGGTTATTTGAAGCCATTTCAGAAGCTGGCTACCACAGCAATGAAACCTATCTACCGAGTTTTTAATGAAGATGATTATATTTTTCATTTCGGGGGACTGTTGTTGTTTTTTAATTCAAATATGCTTACTTGTTCTTGCCTTATATTTTTAATGTCTTATTTTTAAAATATATAAAATACATTTATTTCATATTTTGTGTGTGATAATTCCAGTATCTAAAGATTTGTTGGTCTGAATTTGCTACCTGTTGTTTTTTTCTGGCTGTCACTCAAGGTGTCTTTGATCACAAGCCTGTAGTGTTGTGGTAGTTGTTGTTCTAAATATGACTTCATTTTTCTTAGAAGTCCAGCTATAGGAATACTGTGAGCACACCGTCTCTTCGCAGTGCTCTCACACTGAGGGTCTGCATTTGATGCTGTTAGGACAGTGATGGCGAACCTATGACACGCGTGCCAGAGGTGGCACGCGAACTCATTTTTTTGGTTGATTTTTCTTTGTTAAATGGCATTTAAATATATAAAATAAATATCAAAAATATAAGTCTTTGTTTTACTATGGTTGCATTTATAAAAAAATTTCTATATGTGACACGGCACCAGAGTTAAGTTAGGGTTTTTCAAAATGCTGACACGCCGAGCTCAAAAGGTTCGCCATCACTGTATTAGGGGGTGTCAGGGGGCACTTTTAGCCCCAAACCACTTTAAGCTAAATGTCAGGCTTGCAGTTTGTTTTGTTTTTAATATCACCCAGATAATGTAAATTCAGGCTCTCAGACTTTATGAAGATTTGCTTATGTTTCTAAATTATGAGGGAAACTTTCCCCCTCTCAATCAGTATTAAATCTGAGATTAACATTTATCCTGACACTTTCTTGAGTTGGTTTTTTTCTAGTTTACCCTTACATTGCAGTCACATGCATTTGGTATTGCAATACCACGCAGCAGAATCTTCTACTAGACTGCCCACCATGGGGGGCTATGGCTTTTGTTTGTCCTTGTGCCCTTCAATGGTGTGAAAACTGAGGCTGAAGTTCACTTTCAGCAAATGTGCTTACCTTCTTCATTTTGCCTAGTTTCTGGCCTCTGAGCTAACTTGCTAGCCCATCAATGCATTTTTTAAAAAAAAGAAAGAAAAAACAACATATCTTAAAAGTGTATTTTATTCAGCATTTCCAATTATTTTCAGTTGGAGGGATTGGTCAAGAAACATCTTCCCCATGTTTCTGGAAATTAATTTTCTCCTATTTTGGATTTTATTAACGTATATGGCCTAGAATATAGTGATAGACTACATGCTGTCTTTTGACTATTTTTGGCAGATTATTCCAGAACCATATGCAAAGAGTATTCTCTAGCTTTCCGTGCTTTTTCAGTAGAAATTATAAAGGATGTCCTAATTTATTGGGATTCCAGAATATTTCTATAGCAGAACTAGCTAGCCTTGGAGAAGTTTAACTTCTTTATTTTAATTAGCATATACACTGAAGTTAACATTTTTTTTAGACGAGACAATGATCTCAATGATCTAAACTATCATTCTTTCCAAACACAGAAGGATGGGCTAATGATGACAGAGAACCTTTTAAACCTGTGAGTTCTCATTCTTGATATTGTACTTTCTCTTTCTTGGTTCCATCTTTCACATTAAATGTCCAATTTTAAATTCCGTTGTCTAATTGATTTAATGATTAAGGAAATGTTCTTGATATCAGCCTAAATTTTTCTTCCTAACTTATTCCCATTACTCCTGGTTAAATCTCAAATCACTAGGATTGATGAGGCACTGAGAACTAATTAATTGATCGCTAACGCAGCATGGTATTTTCCAACTCTGCAGTGAATTCTCTTAGTTTTAGAAACACTTCTAAAAGTACCAGTAAACCTCATGGTGAAGCTGTTTGTTTGTTGTTATTTCTGGGTGTTTTTTAAAGAGGTTAAGTTTAATACTTTCCCCAAAGATGTTACATGCAGGCGTAAACTAAGAAAAGGCTCAATTTTTAGACATTCACTTGCTCCTCTATAGTAGAGTTTATCATATTTGCAGAAAAGGCTTTCAAACCTAAGTGACCGCCAGGGAACCACATTCTGGATGAGACCTTGTGGGTACCCCTTGAACATCAAATGACTCTCACTGAGCCTGCTACCCACTCCTGGGTCCAAGGCTTACTCACTCAGTTGCCTCTTTCTCTGAATTACTCTTGCACTCTGCATTGCACCAGTGAGCACAGCCCTGCACGGTCTCCTTTGGTGACTGGCACAGCCCCAATGTGATGAAAGCTCCTTGAATGAGAATCTTGTGGCAACTTTCATTTTCTAAGGACTTTGTTGGAAAATGCAGCAAGTTCTTAGCTGGGGGCAGAGTGTGCCCTTACTATGCAGAATAGTGATAGTAACCGAGATTCTAAAATTAGGAAAGGCTCCATAACAGAAGTCGGGTTTGACCTGAATCTAGAGGGTAGAGTAGGATTTAGGCAGGTGGAGAAGCGAAGACAGGCTTTTTAAACAGCAGGCACAAATGTATCAATTCCCAGAATCAGGGGAAGTTTGGGCAATCGCTGGTGACAGAACCACGTGTAGGCTGGCAGGGTCAAGTCACAACACGTCGTTGCCATTTATCTTGAATGAGATGGAAGGTTCGTAATAGGAAGCTCCATGAATATTGGTTGTGGGTAATGAGATTTTATATCCTTGTTTCAAAGGAGTGGTTTGAGTGGAAGAAAAACCATTGGATCTTTCATCTGTCACATGCATTTGGTTTACAAGTTGCTGTAAGATTCCTCTTCAAACACTGCTGGCCTTCTCCCCGTCCAGGTGTTCACTGTACAATTTATGAGAGCACCTGTGGAAACTCCAGCCCAGCCCCTCACCCCCAGTGAAAATGCAGCATGAAATTTCCCATGTGGACGTGGGAAAAATAAAAAACAAGACAAGACAATGAGGATTTGACAGTTCTGGAACGCATGGGTCTGAGAGAGCTGACCCAGAGGGCATCGCTTCTCCCACCGGTTTGACAGCTAAAACATATCACTTGTTGAATATTATTAAAAGTTGGATGGAAATGGGATATGTTTTTATTAATTAATAACTTTCTTTTAAAATTTTATTTGTTAAACTTTAGGAAAACAGCTTCCTTTGTTTTTCCCATTAAAAAAATAGTGTGTAGTACTGAAGTCTGTCTTTTCAGTAGCCTTCAAGAATTTTAAGTGTTCTATCTTCATTCTAATGGGATCGGGGAAGCATTGCTTTGTAAGTGCCTTATCTCGGTATCGGATTAAAACATGACCGTGGCGTTGCTGAAATTACCTTCAAGCAGTGCCCAAAGGGGTTCCTCTGGCGCGGCCTTTCCCTGCTAATGAGCAGTGTGTGGGAAGCGAGCAGGGTCAGGGTTACTCAGTCATGTTTCGCGTAGAGCTTTTGTTGGCCAATGTGGGATTTACCATGATGCACTCAGAATTTATTGGTGCATCAATAAATATTAATATAGAAAAATAATGTGTGTTTTTTTCTCCTTCTGGGAGCTATGTTGGAATCGCTGTGAGTTCTTTCATGTGCTGTTAATTTCATTTAGAGGGTCACCCATGTTCCCCGCCTTTCCCTTCAGCTCTTCCTGGCTGCTTACAGGTATGTGGGGGAGGAAAAAGAAGGCATTCAAGGAGAGAGAAGGTGGAAGATGGGAGATGGCACTGGTAGAAGAGAGGAGAGAGAGGAGGGAAAATAAGCAAGCATAAAAAAAAATGGGAGGAAAGGAGAGAGAGAGAAAACAAGAAAAGAGAATCTCTTCTCTATCTTTCCGCATTTCAATTTGCCAGACATATTCATGGAGCAGTGCCTTGGGGACACAGAGGAATAAAGGTTGGCTTACTGGTTACTAAGCAAGAAAATTCAAACTAACTCATGGCCGCTGAAACACTTTGAGACAGCCGCTGTAAGGAAAAGTAATAGGACCAGAATGCATGGGGCACGCGGTTGTAACTTTCATTCGTGTGAAGGTAAAATGTATTCATGATTGATGTCCTTTTTGATTAACACCTTGAGATGTATGTGAACACGCATAGGCATCGTATGTTTATAGCTTTGAAGGCAGTCATCTGGCATCTAAACTACCTTTTGAAATATTGCATAAGGCCAAAGAAACCATTCTAAAGTTGGTAATCATAGAAATTAAAAGGTAAAGGAAATGGAAGAAGGCAGTTTACCACAGAGACATCAAATTTTATTTTAATTTTCAGCCTGAAGTTAACACAAAAGATAAATCTTCCCTGACAAGATAGGCCAAGGAATATATATCAATTCGCAGGTTATTAACTGAGGGTTTTTTTTGAGACAGATATCACCTCAGTAACTGTTCCAAATACATTTACTTTATTTTAAAGGTTGTTCTGTCCATTATTAATGCCACACTGAATCACAGAGCTGTTTATGGTGAAATGTGCTTCTCTAAAAATCCTGTAAATGCATCTGAAATGGTTGCTGATGTTTTGACTCATCCTAAAATATACTGTACATTTTTGGAAGATTTTTAAAAATTTTACTGTATATTCTCTGCAGGCTATTAGAATTCAATTTATTAACTCTCTGCAAGTTGAAAGCTATGCTTGACTAAAGTGATACTAACACAGGGTGAGGCAAAAGTAGGTTTACAGTTGTGAGTATGCGACTCATAGTTTATTCTTGTCTTATTATTTATTATAGTATTGTTTTCTATACAAACAACTGTAAACCTACTTTTGCCCCACCCTGTATTGGGCAGGATTAACTCAAATTATGTGCTTTATAAGATAATAGCACAATGCCAGACTTCAGATAGCTTACTTACACCAGTAATGGTTCTGGTGGGGGTAGTGTAGATAGATTTTAACAAGCTTCAGATGGGATTTTTTTTCTTCTCTTTAAAGACAGAAAATAGCTCTCCTCTGCCTGGCCATCATGGCTCAGTGGTTGAGCACCAACCTAGGAACCAGGAGGTCATGGTTCAATTTCTGGCCAGGGCACATGCCCGGGTTGCAGGCTCGATCCCCAATAGGGGGCGTGCAATGATTCTCTCTCAACATTGATGTTTCTATCTCTCTCCCCCTCTCCCTTACTCTCTGAAATCAATTTAAAAAGAAGAAAATAGCTCTCCTCTAGTACTTGCAGTGTTTCCACTAAAACTGGGAAATTTTACTTAAGAAAAAAAGCTTTAATTCAACCTGTAAATGATTTTACAACTTAACCCAGCTGTAAAGATGTAGAGAGAAGTGGTGTAGGAAACCTTAGCTGGGATCCCAGAGACCTAAGTTTAAATAACTTTTTTTTTCTTTTACTGGTTGGAAAATTTAGACTGTCAATTAAACTCTATGAGACTCAGTTGCCTTAAGTATAAAACAGGGAAGCTGAATATGCTGGTCTTTACCTCAGGACATTATGTCTGAAATAACAAGTATCTTTTTATTATTAATACTTTTTAAAATATATTTTTATTGATTTCAGAGAGGAAGGGAGAGGGAGAGAGAGATAGAAACATCAATGATGAGAGAGAATCATTGATCGGCTGCCTCCTGCACGCCCCACACTGAGGATTGAACCCGCAACCTGGGCATGTGCCCTGACCTGAAATTGAACAGCGACCTCCTGGTTCACAGGTCAATGCTCAACCACTGAGCCATGCTGACCAGGGAGACAAGTATCATTTTTAGACCGTGTGGGATTTCCCAAAGCTCTCTAAGAACAACAAGAGAGTAAGTGGGAGGCAAATGGGTCACGTGCATGTGTAACATCAAGGCCACTTCAGCAGAACCAGGAAGTAGACGGTGCTCATCTAGATTCCAGATTTGGATCCCAGGGCCATGAACGGTAAGAGGAGTGGTCTTAGGGCTCTTCTCAAGGTCACTAAGATTAGATTTGAATTCATGCTTCTCACCTTTCAGATGAGAAAGCTGAGTCCTAGAACGAATGTGGGCCTGGAAAACCGCACACATCAAGGCCAGGTGACCAGGCCTGAACCAGACTCCCCTTGCCTGGATACTATTTGGCAATCCCTTTGCCCCTTCCTGCTACCCCTCCAAAACTTGCTCTCAGGAAAGGACATTACAATATCATTTTAGATGCAGATACGAATGACTGATGAATGCACAGATATTTTTCTATTGGGCACAATAGTGACATTCAGTTACTAACAGCAATAAACTGAGAGGGGGTCTGTATTTGGAGGGCACATGAACACTTTTCCTCAACATCTCTTGCTTTAGCCCTTCATGCTTTCTTACTAACCCTCCTCCAAAACTTGCTCTCAGGAAAGGACATCACAATATCGTTTTTGGTTTAGATACGAATGACTGATGAGTGCTCAGTTATTTTTCTAGTGGGCACAATAGTGACATTCAGTTACTAACAGCAATAAACTGAGGGGGGGGATCTGTATTTGGAGGGCACATGAACACTTTTCCCCAACATCTCTTGCTTTAGCCCTTCATGCTTTCTTACTAAACTTATCACCACCTTTCCCCTCTGCTAACTGTTCAAATAAAAATAGATTTCTACTCAAGCATGAACTAAAAACTTTACAGGCCTTGATCTTCATGTTTTCAGAGTGTGAAGAGCAAGCTTTTATTTCTTAACAAGTATTTACTGAGGATCTATTATCTCCAGGTACTGTCTGGGTCTTGGCACTAACAGATGAGCAAGACTCAGTTCCTGACCTAAGTTTTTACAGTGACAGAGGTCATCTCTGTCTCTCGGGCTAGCGGGAGAGGAATCAGCTATGAGATTATGTATGTTCAGCAGTTCCAGAGTGAGTCTTTTTCATCTTGTTCTTCTCACCTGCTCTTTTCAGAAATAGAAATTCCTTTAGGAGGGTACAATGTAAATAAGACAGAATTCTCACTCATTTTTTGTATGTGCCTTCTAAGTATCAGAAGATTATCCTAAAATAATGATTTTATGGTCAATACATTCCTCCTGGTTTTTTGCAATGAATGTTGAACGCAAACTGAAGAATACAAAAGTGGGCATCTTAGGAAACTCAAAATTCCGAAGGGATATGTAAATATTCAATATGCAAAGGAAAGCCTAAGACAGACTGGATCTAGGATATTTTCAAAGCCCACAGCTCACAGTCTTTGTTACTGCAATATTTTGGTTCTGTTTCAAACAATTTCTCAACCTTGTATAATCATGGCACTGAATAAACGGTCAGCACGAAGGCAGTTGCTGCCTTGTGGCTGCAGGATGGCTGGGTTTCAGGACTGAGGGAAGCATGTGCCTCCTGGGTGAAAGGTGGAGTATAATTGAAACGTTACCATTTCAGGCAGAATTCCCAGGAT
Source organism: Myotis brandtii (assembly GCF_000412655.1). Lineage (NCBI taxonomy): Eukaryota > Metazoa > Chordata > Mammalia > Chiroptera > Vespertilionidae > Myotis > Myotis brandtii. Next base: position 1,218,448 of record NW_005371555.1, read on the forward strand.
GGCATTGAGCAATTAAAAAAGCAAAGCTAACCAAGCCCGGGAGATCAGCATTTCCTTTTCTTCCAACCCCAGTTGCTCAGTTACTGTGCACAAAGAGCTAGAAGTCCCCACTGTCCTTTGTTGACTCTCTTTGGAGCCTCGATCGCATGGCAGGCCAGAAGTGAGAGAATTATTTTTTTTTGTTTCCATTAATCAATGGAGAGTCTAAATGAAGAGGTACAAATGACTTTCAAGAACAAGTCAAAGCAAAATTCACTTTAGAAAAAGCATACCAATTTTCCCCTTTCAACTGAACAATCTCTCTTGATAGTTCCAAGCCTTTATCTTCCCTTCAAAGAATACTCTGTTCTGGACTTAGCTTTGCTAGGTGCCTGGTTGAGTGAAAGCTTAATCTTCATAGGAAAATAGAATTAGAAAGATATATTTCCATTTAGTAAAATGGACATTTTCCTAACTCAAAGAAAAGAAATTCTACATTTTCAAAACCTCATGCACTGGTGATTCTTCAGTGATGGATGCAGAGGACCCTTTTCGGAGATTCACATTCTTCCCTGTTTGGGTACAGGGTTTTGCTCTGAGACAATTTTTTTTTCTCCCAAATGTTGTTATCTTTAAATATTCAGTATTGATTTCTGCCTATTCTCTTTCTCAAGTTCAAGGTTATGCACTCTTCAACCAGTTTGTAAAGTATCTGTAAAGGAAATGTGAGGTCTCCTTTCCAGGGACTGCTGTAATCTTCTCTAATTCTGTCGATATAATCAACCTGAGAACTGTAACCTTAAGGCCAAGTAATTTACCATTAGCAGCCTGTATTTGGGGAAGAAATGCCAACAGAGAAATGACAATAATTTTTGTCATCAAAAAATGTACATTGGGTCCTACCTGGTTTGGCTCAGTAGACAGAGCATCAGCCTGCAGACTGAAGGGTCCCAGGTTCGACTCTGGTCAAGGGCACATGCCTGGGTTGCAGGCTTAATCCCCAGTAGGGGGCATGCAGGAGGCAGCCAATCAATGATTCTCTCTCATCATTGATGTTTCTATCTCTCTTTTTCTCTCCCTTCCTCTCTGAAATCAATAAAGATATTTAAAAAAACACACACAAGTACATTGGTTACAAGTATGTGAACCTAAATTTTCCTTGAACATATTTTAAAATCTTTTCTTTATCGTTTTATTTTTTTCAGGAATAAGCAACAATAGAATACAAATATGTACTAAACTAAAGAAAAAATATTTCAAACGAAAACCTTGTTGTTGTCTTTTTAACATTTTTGTTCTCCTTGCTATTGATTAGATATCATAAATGTGAACTGGGTTTCAATCCTTCCTCAAGGCTTAAGCTCAGGTGCTTAAGCTCAGGGTGTTTTTCCTGGAGGGCAGCAACCCACTCCTTTATGTGCTAAAGGACACGTGTGCGTGTTACATACCCCTAGAAAGGCACATACAAATATTCAGTTACAACTGTTACTTCAGAGTTAATCCTTGTTATTTGTCTATTGCTCTAAGGCTTAATGGCAGTTAGATTGAACAAAGTAGGCATTGGGAAAACAGTGCATCAACTGAGAACATTTGAATGAAACAACAGCACAAAATCTAGCTAGAACCATCCTGTATGACACTATAATGAATACACTACACATTTATAGCACAAAGAATGAGCCTTAATGGATGCAAATTAAAAATATTATTTAGGAGGTCACAGGATTCTACGTGGAATGCAGTGTATGACAAAAGAATCCACTGCATTACATATGTCTGAAACAACATCACTAAAGGGGTTGGAGGACAAAGGTACTGGCAGTACCCAGGTGAAGTGGTTCACCTACTGGTAAGAGAGGACCACATGCACCACAGATGTACAGTGGGTTTTGAGCAAGGACCTGTATCAAAGTCACTTGTGTAACTTTATAATTCTATTTTTAAATAAACATGACCATTTCCAGAGATTCTGAGTCAGTAGATGTTGGGTGGGTCATTTATTAATGAGGTCAATATATGTTAATTTAATGAGAGCCTAATATTAATCACATTAGGGGCTTAATATTCATACAGAACTGGGCTGAATTATGCAGACAGATTTTATATCTGCTTCTTCTCCCTTTTCATCTGGGCTTCAGTCAGAAATCTATGTGAGTTACACATCCCCGAAGGCTGAATTAACTTGTTTGTGTAATTGTCCTTTTTTTTTTTTCTTCAAGTTAAATTTTTTTTATGGTGGAAAATACCTTCCACCTTATTCTGTATTTTTTCCCTCCTATCAAGGCAAATTTTTGCATTAGACTGCAATGGTTATAGAACAGGAAAAAAATGTATATTTTTTAAAAAAATTTTATTTTATTTTTTTGCTAAAAGTATTACAAAGGGTATTACATATGTGTCCTTTTTTTCCCCCCGCCCTTGACAATCCCCTGCCCTCCCTTACCCCCCAGTGTCTTATGTCCATTAGTTATGCTTATATGCATGCATACAAGTCCTTCGGTTGATCTCTTACTCCCCTCCCTTCTGCCCCCCAACCCTCTCTGGCCTTCCCACTGCAGTTTGACAATCAGTTTGAGGCAGCTCTGCCTCTGTATCTATTATTGTTCAAAAGTTTGTAATGGTCTTTATTATCCATGAATGAGTGAGATCATGTGGTATTTTTCCTTCATTGACTGGCTTATTTCACTTAGCATAATGCTCTCCAGTTCCATCCATGCCGTTGCAAATGGTAAGAGTTCCTTCTTTTTTACAGCAGCATAGTATTCCATCGTGTAGATGTACCACAGTTTTCTAATCCATTCATCTACTGATGGGCACTTAGGCTGTTTCCAGATCTTAGCTATGGTGAATTGTGCTGCTATGAACATATGGGTGCACATATCCTTTCTGATTGGTGTTTCTGGTTTCTTGGGATATATTCCTAGAAGTGGGATCACAGGGTCAAATGGGAGTTCCATTTCCAGCTTTTTGAGGAAACTCCATACTGTCTTCCATAGTGGCTGCACCAGTCTGCATTCCCACCAGCAGTGCACAAGTGTTCCTTTTTCTCCACATCCTCTCCAGCACTTGTCGTTTGTTGATTTATATTTTTAATTTTGTTATAAAATCTATATAAACTATAATTTTTGATACATAGGTACTGGTTCTTATAAATAATATATAAGAAATTAAAATATTTGAACACACCAAGAATTTGGAAGAGTAATAAATGTGACCTATGTAGGGCTTCATTTAAAGATTTGGCAGTGGTAGAAGGTCATAAAGAAGCTCAGACCCCTGACAATGCGAACTTTACAAAGCTCTTCCTCCCAATTCTGGTGTTAATAATTATAGCTGTTTTCAGTGCAATTTAGATGATTTTAGTGATGAGACTGGGGAGGAATTGGGAGATAACAATTAAAAATCTGTAAGATTGGTCAGCACTTCTTCGCAAAAATCTTACCAAAGTTCTTTTTTTTCTTTTTCTTTTCTGTTTCTATTAGTCTTGAGATGGGGCTGAATGGTTTTAATTGGGGTAAGGCATCATGAGGTCAACTAAACCTCCCAAAAAACTCTGTCCAGCTGGCCTAGGATCACCTCTGTACTGTGCAGACCATCCTTGGGGGCCAAAGGAGAAGAGCTCTGACATCACCCCTGAACCCATCTCTGGACTGGCCTGGGAGATACTGAAGTAGACAGTGGTTTGAAAGTCTTCTGAGTACCTTTCACTCATTGAAACCTTGGTGTATTACGTGAAACTGTATTTGTATGATGGTTCTTATCTCTGAAATTGCTGTAGACTTGTGTTCTGGGAATTAAACATATATTTCATAAATTCACATACAACAGTAAAGCCTCACAAGTGTTTTATACTACATTTTGACTTACTCATATGGGAGTGACTTTAGAAATTATCTGTTCAGGAAATTCGATTTTGCAAGGAGGCAATTGAAATTCCTGGAAGGAGCATGGTTGCAATTCTTATTCCCATTAGCATAGGAGAAGGCAGGGCTTGAATCCCTCTCTGTGCCTTCAAACAGTGTGCATGCATTGACAGAGATATGGATGCAAAAACAGAGAAATATACCCGAAACACAGGTTGGAAACAAATAATTTCCCATCGATTCAGTCTGTAACAAAGCCCTCTAATTCTAGCTTGAGTCTAGGTAGCTTATCCTTTATTCTTTTTCCATACTGAACACAAACAGTATATCCTACAAAAAGAAGCCAGCACTTAGAAGGCCAGCTGATTACTTTATGTTATAACTCATTAAAAGGGGCTTCAACAAATGCCTTAATTTCATAAGATTTTGTGTAATAAGACTTTGTAATCTTTACAGTATCTACCAGAGTTTTGTGTGTGAGTAGTGCTCAGTAAATCTATGTTAATTAAATGAAAGGATGAAATACATGCATCTCTCAATTTATTGTCAATGAGTGAAAAAATTTCTCTCATCACAGACTTATATGCAGTTGCCATGTAGATGAATTGCATCTTTATATGTTTCAAGAAAAAATTTAAAAAGCTACATAGTAAGGAATGCCTACTCAGTGCCAGTCACTTTATATTCATTGTCTCATGTAATCTTTAGCACATCCGTATACCATAAGAATATAATCTCTATTTATAGGTGAAAAAAAAATAAGTCTTAGACAAAACAACAAGAAGCATAGTCAGGCTTGGAACCACATTCTCTCTGACCATAAAGCCTATCCATTTCTCATACTATAGTCAAATCTGTGATATATTAAAGCAGCTTCATGATACGCCTTTCCTATAGCGATTTTCGAATGTCTCCGTGTTTGGGTGGGTCCTAAGGAGAAGGAAAAGCAGAGTCAAATTCCCTGCAGACAAGATTTTCCATCTGAATGGTCGGACCCACTATGCTGTCCTTTGTTTGCATGACTTCACAGTGCATCCCAATACCGTGCAGCCCTGTTCATCTCCAGGCATATGGAAGGAGTTTTATGCTTTAAGCAATTAGACTTGACAGCACTATTGTTTCTTTCTTATTTAATATCCCTCAGCTTGGAGACCAGCCAGAATCTGTATTCTCTCTCCAAATTTAATTCTCAGACCTCGTACATATCACTTAGTTGTCAGGAGACAGCAAGTTAATGGCATTTGTTCCTGTGGCCTAGGAGCATCTGGGTTATGTCAGTTTTTAGGTGGCCTGCTTAACTCAGAGGGAATAAAGCTCTCTGTCTAATGATCTTTCCGGGGCCCTTGTCATTGGTGATTTTGCTTTCCAGATCCTATGCTGTTCTGTAAATGTCATGGGATGATAGGATTTCTAGGTATTCATTTGTTTCTGCTCAAAGATGAAAGGCAGTTATAAATATGGAAGGAGCAGAAAACAAGGATATGATAGAGGAGAAACGAATGAGGTCATAGTTGTTTTGTGTGACTAGGAGGTTTGGCAAGTCTAAAACTCCAGGGGACATGGAAACATGGGCTATGTATGGAGTAGGCAAAAGAATGTGTCATTTTTTTGTGTGTCATTTCAATTCAACTAAACTATTTCAATCCAAATCAGTTGAACTCAATCAGTTCAGTTCAGTTCAATTCCACAGATATTTCTTTGAGCACCTCGTGAAGAGCAGGTAGTGAGCTAGATATTGAAACAACTTAGATATCTTTAAGGTTTTGTGTGGCCATGCAAAACAGAACCAAAAACATGGATAGCTTTGAGAAAGTCACTTTACCTCCCGCAGCCTCCGTTTCCTCAATTGTTAAATGGTGGTCTCTTCCAATCACTCACATTTGGTGACATTCCTTATGTGAGGGCTATGCTTTAATTGAAAGAGCACTCTTGCTTTAAAATTGGTGATATATATCTTATTGTATTTTTTTATTTTTTATATGATTTTTTTAAAGCTGAACTAACAACATACGCTGGGGAGCAAGATCTCAAATGCTCCTCCAGTGGTTTATATTTTGGTCCTGGCTCTGCTCTTATTTGGCTGTTTAAACTTGGTAAGTTACTTGGTTTTCTGGGTTCTCATCTGAGAGGTCAGAATAATTGATTTTGAAGGTTCCCTTTTGACCATGTATTCCTGTGCAATTAGATAGGACCTCAACTGTCCATGTTAATATTTTGCATAGAGTAAGCAATCAAATCATGGGGATTTTGTAGTCATTGTGGCTGTTAAATCTAATTTTTATTCTATACTACAAAGTGGTGTAGGGAATGGCACATAAACTGTGACCACATACATATGCAACTGGTGTCTGTGGCAGGAAACATAGCTCTGACCAGAACAAGAGTGATTTTAATTTCCAAACATGAATATCTCTGAATACAGAGAAGTTTCTGGCAAGATTTTCATTATGTTTGTCAACTTGCAGTGAAAAATATTTTATTAAACTAACATTTATTGATATCTGTAGTATCTACTACAGTTCACTAAATATTGTAATTTCCCTCACTTTAGGGCCCTTACTGCATAAGAATTTCCCACCTGATTGATATCAGGCTTTGCCACATGACTTGCTTTAGCCAATAAAATGTGAGGAGGAATTCGATGTGCCACTTGGGAATGGAAGCTTTAAGAGAGGCCATGAGCCCTAGCTGGTTTGGGTCACTGGATAGAGGGTTGGCCTGAGGACTGAAGGGTCTGGGGTTCGATTCCGGTCAAGGGCACATGCCATGGTTGTGGGCTCAATCCCCAGTGGGGGGCATGCAGGAGGCAGCCTATTAATGATTCTCTTTCATCATTGATGTTTCCCTCTCTCTCCCTCTCCCTTCCTCTCTGAAATCAATAAAATATATATTTTTTAAAAAGAGGCATGAATAATTACTGTGTTCCCTTTCTCTCTGCCATGAAACCAGCAATGTTTCAGGGCCTGGGTTGTCCATCATGAAAATACTATGGATCTAGTGTGTCACTAATTGTAGTGTGATCAAGGACAAATCTTTGCCAATGTAACTTGCTAAGATTTCTTTTTCCATTGCATTATAATTCCATCCACCCTAACTACACTGCGTTTGCTACTGAGAAATACTGTGGTGAGCAAGGCAGGTTTACTTGTTATGGACACTTCAGCAAGAGGCGATAGTAAGTATGATGCATACTAGAGCACAGGGAGCATGTAATGCATGCTTATATTGGGGGAAGCAGACTTGGCCTTGGGTCAGAGACGGCCATCTTTTTAAAAATTTTTTTAATTTTTTTTATTTTTTAAATTTTGTTTTATTGCTTAAAGTATTACAAAGAGTATTACATATGTCTCCTTCCCCCGCCCCTTGACATTCTCCCAGCCTCCCCTACCCCCCAGTGTCTTATGCTTATATGGATGCATACAAGTCCTTCTGTTGATCTCATAATATGCACTTAAGCTGACAGTTTATGAATTAATAGGAGTGAAGTTGACCAAGGGCCAAGAAGACGAAGAGGGTGTTATAAACAGAAAGAAAACCACAGGCCAAGGCGTACAAGGCAGAAAGGTTTGGGGAGATTTGAGGAGCTCATTGTCCAGGGTGGCTGCAAAGCAGAGCACAGGGGGAATGAGAAGGAGCATGGCTGGTGAGATAGCATCCATAATACTAATACTGAGCACTCATTAGCTCTGTGCTAAGTGCTTTACATATGGTTCCCTCACGATTATTATCACCATTGTATCGAGGAGGAAATTGAGCCAGAGAGAGGTTTAATAACTTGCCTGTAGCCACACAGCAGGGATGTGATTTTATCTGAAAGGCAATAGGAAATCACCGAATGGTGTTGCACAGGGGAACCTCATCATCACATTCACATTTTAGAAAGAGCATCTGGCAGCAGTAGCGCCCCCACTCTGATTCTCATTCTGGTTGGAGGGCATGTGGGCCTTGACTTCTTACCAACCTGAGTCCATTAACTAGGGCAAGGGAAGGAAGCTGATAGCTGGACCACTGCAGGAAGGTCACTTTAAAAAAAATGCTTTTAATAAATTAATAAACGTTATTATTTTTTAAATTAAAAACGATGGAATGCTTCATGAATTTGCGAGTCATCCTTGTCCAGGAGCCATGCTATTCTTCTCTGTGTTGTTGCATTTATTATATGCACTGGCAAAGCAAGCACATAAAAGTTCAAGTTTTGCCCTAGCTGGTTTGACTCAGTGCCTACAGCATCGGCCTGTGAACTGAAGGGTCCCAAGTTTGATTCCGGTCAAGGGCACCTACTTACTTACCTCAGTTGCAGGCTCAATCCCAGGCCACGTGGGTGGAAGAAAACCAAACGATGTGTCTCTCTCACATCAATGTTTCTCTCTGTCTCACGCCCTCCCTTCCACTCTCTCTAAATTTCAAAGGAAAAATATCCTCCAGTGAGGATTAACATTTAAAAAAAAGTTCAAGTTTTTAAGGAGCGGGGGTGGTATATGCAAGGAAAAATAAATTGTGGGTCTCAAGAGCATGAATATTTGGGTAGTAGTTTTAATAACAATATAAATGTAATAAATTGATTCCCCAAATGAGCTCTTATGCCTAATTCAAATAATGGATATGATATTACATCCATATTTTGGGCATTTCAATTTACTTTTGACTGTAAAATAGATACTACAGCGAGTAAATTCAAGGCAAAGCCAATATCTTTAAGTAGATTTGGTTGGTGGTCCCTGTATTCTTTCCTCCTTGTGTCCTGAAGGTGAATAGTGGTGATCAGGAATTCTATTTCTCTTCATCATAGAGAGATGCATAAAGCAAGAGCGGAAGGCGCCCCTCCTGAGTGGCAGTGATGTCTCCGGCAGTTATTTTCTATGAGTTGTTTGCTTTCCATCAGGAGCCCCTAGAGACCTGCCCTTGACTGCAGAGGTCCCTGAGTCAAGATGCTAGGGACTGCGATTAGCCTGAACGCTATTCAGATCTTTGTAGACTACCTCTGTTCCAGCAGAATTCAAAGGAAGAATTGTAGGTAATTTTGACGTTCACTGTTTGCCTCCTATACCCTCTTCTGTACACTACTCTCAGAACCCCAACTCTTTATCTCCCCGCTTTTTCATTTCCTCCTTCCCTTTTTTTCTTCCCCTTTCCTGCTTGCTCCCCTGACTAGTCTCTTTTCTCTTTTAAATCAGTGAGTGTCTGCAGAAAACAACATGCTAGAAATGAGCTCACTGCCAATATGCGTGAGATTTACTGCAACAGAGAAAGGATGTTATGAGGCATTGCACATATTAATCTTCCTGTTTTTGTCTATAAAGAGCAGGATTAGGCTACTTTCATTTATGTGCTTTTAAGGAGACGCAGTTGGATCAGGGCAGGAGATTTGGGTGGTGGGAGAGATTTATAGCTCAAGGGTCCAGGAATCCAGGTCTGCTCTGTAACTGTGGCTTCTCCCCGGCAGCCACGGGCATGCGTGCTCTGAGGCGCCATTCAGAGGGGCCGGCCTGGAAGAGGTTTTTAATGCTGCTCTTTGCAAACAAACTGCCCGGTCAGGGAAGTTGTCAGAAAAGATCAGTGCAGGTTTAGGGATGGTTTTTTGAAGTTTTTCCTGAAATAACCAATAATGAGTTGCCGGCTTTGATAGCTCTTTTTATAGATCGTGCAGCAGCTGGATCAAAGTCTGATGAAGATGTTTGCCTCTGACAATGGCAGGCCTGCACATCGCGCTCCGGTTTCCTGAGTGCGCAAATGCATTTCATTTGGGAACATGAAAGGCATATTTAGTGACAACTGATGGCTCTTTGTTTTTTAATTCCCAATAATGTCTTCGGTAAGTGCTTTTGTTAACATTTTTTTGCATTATACAATAGGTGACACAGGAAGATAATCGGTGTGCTGAAAGCAATTAAAGAGTTTATATCCAACTTGTTCTGCCTATTAAATGGATCCGTTCGGCACAGAAGCACATTAGCATCTTTACAGTGAAAGGATTGTAGAAATAGGTTATTCACGGGGCCTGTGCATCTTCCTCCTGCTGCAATAAGACATATCTCCAAGATTGGAGAAAAGGAACGAGCCGTTTTTCTCCCCTCGGAACTGTAAACAGAAGTAAAACTATTAATAGATGCTGTAGCTAATCCCAAGAAGCTGCAACTGAGAGATTAAATAATGTCGTGAAGAGAGAAAGCCAGTGGAGGGAGGGGCGGAGGGAGGCCAGTTCCCTGATCACTGAGCTACATTAGACAAGGGCAAACTGAAGGACTCTCGCTGATCACAGGACTGACAGTCGGTATAACAGGGGATTCCTGCTTTCTGCAAAATAAAGATCACTTCATCTATTTCCTGAGAACTGTTCTAGTGGAGAGATGTATGTTTTATTTCTTAAGGAGTAGTCAACATCATTTTAAATGGGGCTTGGATGCCATGGAGATGCAGCTGAGCTTAAAGAGGACAAATGGACTTGGTGAGGGGGGAAAAAAAGTATATTTTATGATTTAAAAAATAAACAGAGAACTGAGAGATTGTTTGGTAAGTTCAATATTTGAGCCTACGACCCCATCTTTATAGCCACATTGAATGTATTCAGTCTTACACCCGGCATATTAGAGATGACTAAATGTCCCCAAGGTTTATTCCTACTAACCCTCTTGGACTTTTGACCATTCCTCTTCAATGAACACATGTAGATGGAGGGGCATAATGAGTCAGCAGCTCTGCTAAGGAGCATTGCATCTCTGCGAATACTCACACAAACTGTGAAGTTGGCGTTATTGATACAATTTAGGGCTATTTACTCAACGTGTGGTCCATGGACATCATCATCATCATCATCATCATCACCATCACCATGACTTGGAAACGTATTAGAAATGCAAATTCTCTGGCCCTATACCAGACTTACTACATCAGAAGCTCCAAGAATGTGCCCCAGCAATGCATTTTCTCGAGCTCCATGGGTAACTTTTATGCCCACCACAGTTTGAAAAGCAATGTTTTATAGTTGAGAAACCTGAAGCTCAGAGTGTTTGGGGGTGATATGGTAAGATAACATACCATCCGAGAAACAGACTTGAATTCTAACTGAGGTTTTCTTATTAGGTCTCAAGCTGGGATCTCTTACAGAATAATTGAAATACGAGGTCATCCCCTGCTGGGACCAGGAGCACACCTGGTCTCGGAAAATGGCCATTCAGTAGGGATTGTGACCCAGGATGCTCGGAATCTAAGACTGACCTGAGCTGCTGTTTCCCCGCCAGAATATAAATCCTGTTGTCTCTGCCAGTGCCCCAGCTTTGCGTACAGGCAAGACGGACCCCCTCCCTGCCCTGCTTCTGGTGTGTAAAGAGACAAGAAAAATTCATACAGTGACTGGCAGGTGGGCCAAAGGATGAGAGTGGGGGGCACTATTTCACCCCCTGAAACACCATCGAGAGGACTGAATGCTGATTGTCTCTCAACATTCCTATACCCCTTCAACCCTGGGAGAAAGAATAGACCCTGGCATGTTATAAAGTGAATCAAATTTTTTTTGTGATTGCAAATCACTAAAAACCAGTAGTGAATTGACCTAGAGCAAGGAATTCACTGAGTGCGCGAGAATTTGGACCAGCACATGGGGGAAAATGTTTACTGATGCCTGGCCCGATGGCCTGTCACTCTCCATGCTGGGTACTCGGCTGCATGGAGCCCTCAGGAGCTGGCTGCTCACTGGGATATGACTACTTTTACTGGCATCATTTTGCTTTTTCTTTACCCATTTTTTAAAATCCTTTTTCTTCATAGCAGTTAGAAGGCCCGGAGTTGAAATATGTGATTCACTCAATAAAATCAGGCTTTCAAAACAAACCTAAAGGTGTTATTTGGCAGCTGATATCATGACTAAAACGTTTCAAGCAGGGAGTAAGTTCAAGGAAAGTACCTCTAGCATGGAACAAACTGTGGTTCCCACCCCGGGTCTGCCACTTGCCAGTGTGTATGTCTGTGGGCTCATTACTTTTAACCTGGAGTGTTTTATATCTCCCAGAGTGATTGGGTGACCACACATTCAGTCTGCCCAGGACCACCCAGGTTTACCCTTGTTTGGATGTCACTATGTGGTGCGTTCCCTTTCATTCTGCAAGTGTCCTGACTCAGGTGATAAATCACATAGTCGCCCTAATTCATTGGGATACTGTGTAGAATGTCACGTTCCACTGGCACTCAGTAAATGAGAGCTCTTATTTGAAATACTGCATCTGGGAGCCGGTTGTATCTTCTCACTAAACCAGCCTTAGCTCTCCTCCCTGGGAAACGAGGGCGGCATCCCCAGGACTGTGCCTGTCGATGCCGGAGGGTCTGGCAAGCCTTCTCTCCCCAGGTCCCTCCCTGGGCAAGAGCCTGGGGTAAAACTCACAGGTCCCTTCTGCAGAATCAAGTGTTGTTGTCACCTGGGGGTAATCGGTCCATCAGTGTGGTGTTCTGGAGCTTTTAGTACCCTTCCAATGCCAGGTGCTCTAAATCTCTGACGTAAAGTTGGGCATCATTAGTCTCATCTTACATTAAAGAGCCCAGACTCAGAGAAGTTAAGAAACATGTTTGCCCTAGCCGGTTGCTCAGTGAATAGAGCATCGGCCAGCAGATCAAAGAGTCCCGGGTTCGATTCTGGCCAGGGACACACCTTGGTTGCAGGCTTGGCCCAGCCCTGGTCGGGGCTCCTGCAAGAGGTAACCAATCAATGTGTTTCTCTCACATCGATGTTTCTCTATCTTTCCCTCTCTCTTCTACTCTCCCTAAAAATCAATGGAAAAATATCCTCAGGTGAGGATTAACAAAAGAAAAAAGAAACATGTTTAAGGTCATGCATTTGATATGTGAATGAAAGGGGCCACATGCTAGCTTGACAAGCTCAGGGAAGGCCTGCAGTATTACAAACTCAAAGACATAAAGTAATCACAAAGGATGGTCTGAAATTAAACCTTTAAAAGCAGTTTATAGTCAGTAGTCCTGTCCTAGGCCAGTATCTTCCCTGACAAAGGTCAATCTTTACCTTAACTGAGCCTATTGTCTTTTTGCATCTAAGATAATATACTAGTGAAATGTCAGGGTCACTTGTAACTTCTTTTTTTCCAGACCCCTCAGGGCACAACCAAATGTGCCTTACCATAAATTCCTTCATTGTTCTTGTTATCATGTTAATTGTTACTGTTAACTATCCTGCCCCCAATTAAGTAAAAGAAGTGTCTATCATTTTACTTTTTATCCAGTCTCAGAGGTCCCCCCCTCCTTTGCCTTCTCCCGCCTCTCTAATCAACAATGGATTCCCCTTATGCCTCCTCCTTTGGTTGTAATATATAAAACAAGGTGAAAAAGCTGCCATTCTCCAGAGCATTATCCTAATACGTTGAGATTCTGCTTCCTGGCAATTGTTGACAGTTTGGCTCAAATAAACTCACAAAAAATTCTTTACAGGTTTGAATGTTTTTACGTTAACAGATGAGAGGAGAAGCTAGGGGCTAAACTCTTATTTTTCTCTCTCCTTGGCTCTTCCTACAACAATGCTCAAATGCCATTAATGAGGAAGAATTCTAAGGCGACATGAAATGATGAGTGATGCCGACCCGTGTGTTGCCCTTTTTGGCTTTCTATCTCTGCCAGGTGGAACAGAAACCTCAAGGAGGGAGGATATTTCTAAAACTGACTTGCCGCTTCTCGGATCTGAATGTTTTTCCCCAGATGCCCATCATGGATCCAGCTTTTCGTAGACTATTGAGCATCCGGATATTAATTGCTGCTGTCCTGCTGCCTCTGCCAACCATGCCCAAATTAAGGCTATTAGAAAGCAGAAGGTTTGATTTGGCCTTGATGTGGGAGACAGCTAACGGCTGAAATGGGAGGAAGAGGAAGAGGGAGAAAGGCAGGAACTGTCAGATCACACCCATCATGTCTGCACAAACAGGTGGAGACTTTCTGGAGAAACCCATTTCTTCCCACTTCCCTAACCATTTTCGGTTCATTTTGACCTGCATTAGGTAGATAAAGATAAATGTGAATTTTAAATTATATTTAATCTTCATTAAAGTAATTATCTCTCTTAATGAAAAATTTGCTGGGTTGTGGTTGTGCAATGGAGTAGAAAATCCTAAGTGAATAAAATCAATTTCATTTTCAGGCTAGCTTTTCTGTCCGTTAGTAAACAAGGCACAGAAAATACATTTGCTCTGGGTCATGCAGCCTGCTCCTAGCTCGGGCAGAGCCGGTACCACTTACCAAAGCATGAACGTTGGCTCTGTTTCTGACCCTTCATTTTTCAACCTAAAGGAGAACCTTCACCCTAAAGACTTCCCAGGAGTTTTCATATTGGGGCTGTTTACTGGGCTCAGCAGTGAGACAAATGCGGGTGATAACTCACACCCAAACGACTGCTCTAATGGAATAGAGTTTGCGTGGTGTGGTGTATTTCATCTCAGTGCCCTGGTTTATTAATCACATAAGTATGAATTAGACTCTGGCATGCTTATGTTTCCTAATGTATGAAAATTGCTTATTTATTTCCGTGCTGGTACGATGGAAAGAAACAGACTGGTTCTAAATAGCAGTGTACTGTAGTGTGAAGCAATTAAATGAGCGCTGCATGCCCTTCAGAAGGAAGGTAATGGGACTTGGTGCCAACTAATCCTCATTGCTGCTGGTAACATGGGAAAGGACGTGTCACGGACGAGCAGAGATTTGTCCATATTTCAGTGTGAACATGGGAGCCTATTATTATAGTTAAAATTTAGCTCACATGAACTTTGCTGATTGGCTTAGTTGAAATTTTTGAAAAAACACACAAAAGAGGCAAAAAGAGCATCACCCATACAGAGACAAGAATTAAAAATGTTGGTGACAAACTTTACATTTATTTCTCTTCCTTTTATGCACCCATGGGAACCCTGGCCAGAATGCTAGTGTGAACATGGAAGCCTATTATTATAGTTAAATCTTAAAATTTAGCTCACATGAACTTTGCTGATTGGCTTAGTTGAAATTTTTGAAAAAACACACAAAAGAGGCAAAAAGAGCATCACCCATACAGAGACAAGAATTAAAAATGTTGGTGACAAACTTTACATTTATTTCTCTTCCTTTTATGCACCCATGGGAACCCTGGCCAGAATGCACTGGATGTTCAAGGCCAGTTGGAGTGTAGGGGCCCTGTCCAGAGGACACTGGATGTTCAAGGCCAATCTGAGTGCGGGAATCCTAATCAAAGTGTTCAAGGCTAATTTGCTACATGCAGGTGCAAAAGCAAAGACGCAGCAATCTATACACTGGGCAGCCGTGCCCTTCTATAACCCAAAAGACTAATGTCACTATTTTGGCAAGAAACCTATTTTGTCTAAGTTAGTATGAAGTAGGTTACTGACCAGCCTGTGCGGGGCTGCATTGTGGGGAAGATGTATTACTGACCAGCTGGTGCTGGCTGTTTTCACTCGGATGGCTCCAGTGTTTACTTCTGTATTAGTAAGAGCTAGACGCAACAATCTATACACTGGGCAGCCATGCCCTTCTATAACCCAAAAGACTGATGTCGCTATTTTGGCAAGAAACCTCTTTTGTCTAAGTTAGTATGAAGTAGGTTACTGACCGGCCTGTGCGGGGCTGCATTGTGGGGAAGATGTATCACTGACCAGCTGGTGCTGGCTGTTTTCACTAGGATGGCTCCAGTGTTTACTTCTGTATTAGTAAGAGCTACCTCTGCAAGGCTACTTTGAAGAACTGCTTTGTCTAAGGGCTCCTTAATAGCAATGGCTACTTGGTCTGCAATAAAGACTCTCTCATACGCCTACAACTTCTGATGTCTTCTCCGTCCGATACCTGGCATCCAAGGAGATCCAGCCCCTGGCAGAGGGACTCAGACCCAACAGTTAGCCTAGTGGAGCAGGATAAAGGAGTGAGTACTCACTCTCAAAGTTGCTGCAGCGAGCAGGGTCAAGGAAGAATTGACTCCGACAGCACCACTCTCCCCCTAAAACTTAACAATAACAGATGCAAAACCGCAGTGTCCACATACTCCCACTCCAGCTGGTTGAGGCAGCTGGAGTATGGAGTGCGGAGCCGCTCTACACTTCCTCCCATTGAGTATGAATTCCCATAGATCGAGTCAGTGACTTACCTGTTACCAATAATGAATTAAATTACATGGTGCCTACTATGGGCCAGGTTCTGTTCAAAGTACTTCTTTATGTAACCTTCATAGCAATCCTATGAAATAGTTTCCCTTCCTGTTCTCATTTTACATATGAGAAAACAGAGGCATAGAGAGATTACACAAAATGCCTAAAGCTACACAGCTGGTAAGTGGCAGAGCCGGGATTCAAACCTGGCCAAACTGGCCCTAGAGTCCATGCTCTTAGTTGTCCTGCCTCCTTTATTCTATCAATTTTGGTTAACCAAAGTCACATCATCGAACCCCTCAGACTCTGGTCCCCCGTAAAAGGGCAGAGGTAACATCTACTGAGGTCCTGCTTAGGGACCCTGCAAGACTCTTTAGAGATGTCATCTTATCTGACCTTTACCATGACCCATAAGGCAGGCCAATTCTCTCCATTTACATGTGAGAAGATGGGCTCAAAGACATTTTGTAGCTCCAAGGTCACAGGAGTGTAAGGGATGGAGCAAAGTTTCAGACCCAGGTTTGCCTATTCTAGAGCTTATATTTCTTCCGCTATATTATGCTGTGGGCCGCTGAGGGACCCCTATGACACAATGGATATGAAAGCAACTAACACTTCCTGGCACATTAAACATCCAACAAATGCTGACGTGGCAAGTGCTTGGCAAACTGGAATGTTGTCATTATTGTCGGCACCTTGGTCTGATGGCAGCAGAGGAAAGTGTGCTTAATGGGAGGGTGTGCCATGTAGGAGGCTGACCTATTACCAGCCAATCGTACATTTACTGCACTTATCACTAGGAGACTTGAGTTCAGAAAGTTCTGAAAGAGAAAAGACGGATCCAAATTGCTTAATCACAAGATGTTCCTCTTGATTTTGTCCTAAACACAAGGCTTCTGTAACTATAAGGAACTGGATAGGCAAATTGCTCTTTGAAATCTTTGTTTCAGATTGAGAAAATAATAAAGAACTCTATAAAGGACATGGAAACAAACACCATGTACTCATTACCCAAGGTGAGTACACTTTGGCAATATTGGTCCCAGATCATTTTTTAAAATATAACTACAGATAGATTAAATTCTCCCTATCAATCATATTACCTTTCCTCTTTCTTTCCTCCTATCCAATTGCCATCATGAATTTGTGAATTTCCAATCCATATATTTTACTTTCTTAATTAATATGTATGTGGATGACATTATTTTAAGTATTTCCATAAGGAGTAATGTACTTCAACTTACTACTTTCATAATTTCATGTTAGTGAGATTTAAGCACATCTCTAGTTTACTCACTAATTGCCATATAGTATTTGATACTCTGAATATGTCATTTTTCTTTTATAAAAGTCCAAAAAAAGAATACATTATGAACTATAGCACAAAGAAGGAAATTAAACAGTGACTTCAGTAGCCCTGCTCAACATTATAAGTTTCTATTCAATTTCTTATGCAATGTAATACACATCTTATTTTGGGGGTCTAAGTATGTCTTTAATTTTAATTTTAAGGGCTTTATCTTGCCCTGGCTGGTAGTGGTCAGTTGGTTGAGCATCGTCCTATGCACCAAAAGGTCACTGGTTCGATTCCCAGTCAGAGCACATATCCAGGTTGCCGGTTGGATCCCCAGTCAGGGTGTATGCTGGAGGCAGCCAATCGATGTTTCTCTCTCACTCCCTTTATCTCTCTATCTCTCAAATCAATAAAAATATATTTTAAAATAAGTATCTTTCATTTTTTATTTTGGAACAGTATTAAGAACTCAAAACATAAACTCACAGAATCATATTTATTTGGGGTCTCCTCTCCTTTTCTTTCCCAAGACATCAGTGACAAATGGCTTCATTCTTATTACACAGCAAAAATTTTATGCCAAGTGAAGTAAGCTGGTCAGAGAAAGACAAGTGCCATATGATTTCACTCATATGTAGAATCTAATGAACAACATGAACTAACAAGTGAAATAGAGACAGAGTCATAGATAGAGAGCAGGCTGACAGCTGTTGAGGTGGGGGTAAGGCTGGGTGGGGGAGTGGAGGGATTGAGTAAAATAGAAAGAGAAAGAGGAAGAACTCATGGACAAGGACAATAGTGTGGTGATTGCTGAAGGAAGGGGGAGGGGGAGGTAGAGGAGAGCATGAGGGGGTGATTGGTGATTGACAGAGACGTGACTTGGGGTGGTGAGCACACAATACAGTGTACAGATGCTGTGTATAGAATTGTGCACCTGAAACCTGTATAATTTTGTTAACCGGTGTCACCCCAATATTTTTAATAAAAAGGGAGAAAAATATAAAAAGAAAAGTCACCAAAAAAGTGGGTGGAACTGTCTTGACTTTGTTCCTAAAGATTCTTATTTGTGATGTGGATATGCTTAGACCTTTGCTCAACCCCATATACCTTTCCCTTTCAGTCCAAGAATTTCAGAAGCAGAAAATCAATTACAGGTCTGCGATGACCTGCACTGTAGAGTAGTTAAGGATGATTGGTAGGTTTTTTTTTTAATACTTACATTTTAAATTTAAAATGGAATTGAACTGGAAAAAATAAATTACAAAGACATGTCCTTCTCTCTGTACAAGATAAACTGTTCGGTAGAGTGAGAAACAAATCCAAGTCATTTCTGGATGTTCTGATCCTCTCCCCAGAATTAGCACTTTATGTCTTAAGATGCCCATTGACAATCTCTGCTTTTCCAAGGAGGGCTCTCACAATTATGGGAAATGTTCTTTTTTAACTTAGAAGAAATAAGTTGTCTGTTTCCATCATGTGTAGTACCGTAATGCATCTCTTTTATTTCCTTACATAAGCTGGAGGTGGAGGGAAAGAAACACCTCATTTCTGTCATTCTCTTTTTCAGCAAACGCTCACATCCTCATTAAAACTGCACAAACATGACAACACCTGCATCGGGCCACCTGCTTCTGTTTGTGTGACACAAATAAATTCCTCTCAGAGGTGACATTGGCACTCCGACAAAACCTCGGAAGTTTTGAGGGATTCTTGATCTGGTTTCTTCTGGGATGGAGCTTGCTTGCCTTGTTAGAATTTAGGCCTTGGTACATGGAGTTCTAACAATTTAAGAAAAATAGCTGAGATGAACGTTGACAATAAAATCTTCATTAAAACTCTGAATTATTTAGCAAGGACGAGCAAGTGATTTTCCGAGATGATCTGGATGTTTAGCCATTGTCTTTTTGGGAGTTTCCAAGAGCATGGATTCGGGAGCCAGACTACTTACGCTCAAACGGCTTTGCCATTTATTAGCTGTGTGGCCTTGAGCAACCTGCCTAACCCCTCGGCGCCTTGCTTCCTTCATCTGTAAATTGACATGTGAGAATATAGTGCTTCCTACAGGCGTGACACGTGCTTCATGAATTAATATATGCAAAATCCTTTAACAATGCCTTTAACAACACAGTAAATGAAGTGTTTTTTAATTGTGTTTTTTTAAATCATCTATGATGTGTTAAGCCTTATTGTAGGCACTAGGGAGACATTGGTGAGCATAATATACACGTTTCTATTGTCAAAGGGCTCCTATTCTAGTGGGGAGGAGATAGTAAGTAAGATAAAATAATGTTCATAATTCCTTATACTGAAATTGAAAATTGCTAACTGAATGTTTATTTTGAAGTTGAGCAAAATATATAAGCCCTTCTCCTTAGTTGTATCACAAATTCTCAGAATTGTACGGTTTGGCCTGGGCTATATATAAAATATGGATAATGGTTCCAGAACTTGAACCTAATGCTATGCTTGCCACACTTTTATGTTGGAGAATTGTGCCTTTGTCTTTTGTCAACCCTCTTTTATAACCATGGACCACTCCCCTGTAAGGATTTCCTTAGACCATCTACTTTGATCAATTTTAACTTGACAATTTACATGTAAGGAGATCTCTTGCTTCCAACTCACCATTGCAATGGACTGCAATAGATGAGGGCTGAATCAGTCTCATTCTGTCTTATGTTCTATCTCACATTATGCTTGATTCCTATAGGTATATATCATAACTGATTCGCCCAGAAGACATGGAAATGGAATTACTTCAAGAATATATTAAACATAAAAATTTGTAACTGAAACAATGTGAGGCAATGTAATTTGCCAATTGTGCAAATGGTGGACTCATAAGATGCAAAAGAATAGTACTTCTGAATCCACAGTTTATTGCCAGAAAAGGACACACAATAGCAACAGCATATTGTATCAGAACAGCAGTAAGATACCATTGCAACCAAAACTGGCCTAACAGCAAAGGGTCTGGTGAGGCTAGGAGTTGGCTCCGTTGTCCTCTGCCTGCAAGGCCATATCAGATGTCCCTTCACTGTGAGATCAGGAACAAGTTACCTGTGCTGGATCGCCTCAGAACCAGAAGGCCCAAGATGGAGTCCCAAGTGGGGCTCTCACACCCCTGTTGAGTAGGTAGGTAAATTATTGCTATATGATCAGACCCAATGTCAGAGTCCTCTGGGAGTCCCATGGAAACTGGGTGCAAACCATCTGTCTTGTTCTAATTAATAAAGAATGCTGAAGTACACTGCCCCCAAACGTGCTCCTAAACAACACTATTAAAAACTACATTTTATAGCCATGGCCAGTGTTGCTGGCTGGTTACAGCATCGTCCTGCCCACCATAAGGTCTCTGGTTCGATAACCAGTCAAGGGCATGTACTTGGGTTGCAAGTTCCATCCCCAGCCCTGGTCACGGTGCATGCAGGAGGCAACTAATGGATGTGTCTCTCTCACATCAATGTTTCTCTCTCTCTCTCTCTCTCTCTCTCCCTCCCACTCGCTCAAAAAAAAATCAATGGGAAAAATATCATTGGGTGATTAACAAAAACAAAACAAACAAAAAAACTACACTTCATGCCTTAGCCAGATGTCAGTACTATGCATGTATTTCAGAAAAAGAGCTCAGGCCAATTCCAGGCCTGCTGGAATTAACCCCTTAGCACATCTATTTTAATGATGAGTTAAATTAAGATTTCTACAGTTGTTTTTGTATTTAGAATAGGAACAACAACTACATATTTCTGAGTAAAAGTATTGTTTAGAATATAAGTGTAGCTCTGTTCCGAAGACTACGGACACAGTTGTTTCTGTATTTAGAATAGAAACAATAACTACATATTTCTGAGTAAAAGTATTGTTTAGATTAGAATATAAGTGTAGCTCTGTTCCGAAGACTACGGACAATAGAAGTGCAGAGCGGTGGATTTTAACTGATGTCTGTCAATCCTTAAACAGAGTGTGAAGACATTTGGGAAGACTTAGAGACAGCACTGATCTCCAGCATCATCATTGAGAGGTCATGAGAACAAGTCACACTGTAGAAATGAATTTTATTTTCTGATGTCTAAATAATATAGAAACCTTCTGTACTTTTAATTTGCAAAGCATTGACACAGAGTTTTTTTTGTGGATAAGATAGAGGAATATATTACCTACAAGTGGAACCTATATCTGGTGGAAAAATTGTGTTCAAATTGTTCTTGTTAATAAATGCAGCTAATGTGGGAGAGTTCTGTGGAGGCATGCCACCTGAGACTCAATAAGACACAAACGTGGAAGAGGCAGCTAATATGCACCAAAGATGCAGAGATGGAGAAAAGCACTAAACTGGGCCAAAACAATTAAAACTGAACTCGGCATAAATCTCTCATTTAACAACTAGAGGCCCGATGCACAAAATTCGGGCAAGAGCAGGCCTTTCTTCCCCCGGCTGCCGGCATTGGCTTCCCTCTGGCACCCTGGGCTTCTCTCTTAGCCCCAGCTTCGTCAGGAAGGTTGTCCAGAAGGACGTCTGGTCTAATTAGCATATTATGCTTTTATTATTATAGATAGTTATTATGGGGTGGGGCAAAAGTAGGTTTACAGTCATTCATATGGAAAATAATACAATAATTAATAAATAACAATACGAGAATAAACTCTGTGTTTCACGTAACCACAACTGTAAACCTACTTTGGCCCCACCGAGTATAGGTTGCATCATTTTGGAACAGACTACGAAATCTCAGAGGGAAGGGGGTTGTGGGGGGCAGGAAGAAATTAACCAAAGAACTTATATGCATATATGCAAAACCCATGGGCAGACAATACCATGGTGAAGGCCTAGGGAGGGGGAGAGAACGGGGTGGAGGTGGTCAATGGGGGGAAAAAAGGGGACATCTGTAATACTTGTGGTGAAGGCCTAGGGAGGGGGAGAGAGCGGGGTGGAGGTGGTCAATGGGGGGGAAAAAGGGGACATCTGTAATATTTTCAATAATAAAGATAAAAAAATAGCACTATAAAAGAAAGAGTAGGTAATACAGTCTGGTTCTGATGGTGTTGTTTCTTTGCAGAAAAACTTTTGATAGCTGTCTATTGCTTATGTAAATTCTTTTGCTCAACTTTCATTCTAGCCTCATCTCCTCTTACTCTTCCCACACTACACACTAGGCACACAAATTTGTACTGGACATTCCTGATCCCTTGCAAATTAAACTATTGAATATTAGTTTAATTTAAAGCCCTTCTTCAACTAAGTCCCAGGTCAAATGCTCTCTCCTCCAGGGTAGTGAGGCTGAGAGAACTATACAACAAGAGTAGAAATTACTGTCGTGATTATTACATATTAATTATTTATGTGCCAAAGGATACCACACACTGTTTTTGTAGTTCGGTCACCCACTGAGTCTCAGGCCTGCTTTCTCTTGGAAGAAATTGGACTCACATATGCTGGTCTTTTATACAGAACTGGATAAAGCATGAGCACAGTCTGTCTAAGGCTGTTTCAAGAAAAAAAAACCACCCATGGACGGATGATATTTGTGCTGTCACAGAGCTTCCTGAGCGCTATCGCTATGTGGTGGGTCCGGCTACGTAGTCCTGTGTGATGCCCTCAGGGATTTAGAAGCGGGTATAGATGTGATTCTTCTTTTTCTTACTGCAACACGCACCCGGGATTGTCTTATATTTAACTAGACATTCAGACTCACCAGACTCCCATAGGATACCCTTGACATTAGTCTAATCAGAAGGTGTAGGATGAAACCACAGCCGGAGTCCCTGTAGACTCATTTACAAGGAAATGAAATCTACTTTGGACAGCTGCCTTGGCTTAAAAGCCTCATGCCAGGAGCCAGGATCTCTTATGACATCTCCAGAGGCATCGCTTCCAGTGTCCCCACAGGGGTCAGAGCAGAGTCACCACATGCAGAGAAGCCTGAAGATGGGCAGCACGTAGGATTTACGGCTCTTCCAGGTTAGATCCATCTGTCTTTCAGAGGCAATCTCTTTGGTTATGATCAATGTTGCCTATTATCATAGTTGACATATACCACCTTTATGCATTTCCAAGGAAACAACTAGGAAGTGAACAAAGATCAGACCCTCACCCAGAAGTGGATAGTTTTTATGTATTTTTATTATTTAAAATATATATATTTTAATTGATTTTAGAGAGGCAGGGAGAGGGAGAGAAATTGAAATATCAATGATGAGAGAGAATATTTGATTGGCTTGCTTCCTGCATGCCCCTTACTGGGATGGAACCTGCAACCCGGGCATGTGTCCTGACCAGGAATTGAACCATGAGCTCTTGGTTCATAGCTTGACCCTCAACCACTGAGCATCTCTGGCTGGGGAGGAGATAGTTTTTCCAAAATTAGGAACATTGTCAATTTTATTTTGGGGGTAGATTGTTTTACTTCTTTGGGTTGATTGCTAGGAAGTTGGAAGCATTGTGAGGCGAAGGCAAGGTACAAATGAGGGATTTATGATCATGTAGCATTAATTTGTTTCATTGGAATTTGAAGGATTGTGGTTAACACAATTTTGTGTGGTAGTGTAAAAGTAGTAGTTTCACAATTTAAAGGAAGAAAGGTAAATACTATATCTTCCCTAATTATAACAGGTTTGCTGAGCAATGATTACAAGCAAATCACTTTATTTATGCTAACTCATGGAATCTTCACAATGATAAAAATTAACCCTGTTTTATCAGTTAGACATTAGAATTCAGAGAGACTATACCATTTTCTAATTCCTACAGAAAAACCACACACATTATTAATCAGATGATTTAAGTTATTGCCTCTTGAGCTTGCCAATAAGTACACATAGTTTACCAAAGCTGTACAATTTTGTCTTATTTTTTCATTTAACATTATATCAAAAACATTCCCAATAATTTCACCTAGCTTTAATTGTCATAATTTACAAACCTGTATACTTTTCTAATACATTGAAATAAAATAATGTACTAACAATACCCTCTTCGTAGGTATATATTTTATGTTTGACATTTTATTTCCACAGTTAATATTGCCAGGACATCTTCTTCTATGTAACTTTTTTTTGGTTCTCCAGTTGTTTTATTTTATTTTATTTTATTATAATTTGTTCTGTTGTAATGCAGAGAAAATGATTATCTCTCCTGAGATCTGAGAAATAGTAGCACATTATATTCTCCTAATTTTAGTATGGTTTGATTTTTTACTTTATATGAAGATTATATTGCTTTTCAGAAATAGGTATAGATCTAATTTGTTCTTTTGCCTATTATTTACCAATAATCTCAGCTCCGTATTTAAAATAATTATTTTTTACTTGTTTCTAAAAGTGCAATTATAATAGAGCATGTTCTTACATGTGTTTGGACCAATTTCTGATCTCTCTCCTCTAATCCTGAACAATATGTCCATTTGGACAGTAGTGACATGGAGTTTTAATTATTGTTTCTGTATAACAAATCCCATTATCTGCTAAGATACTCCTTCCCTTTCCCCTTACATACTGTTATGTTAGTATATTGCTTGATATTTTCATTTGTTTATTTTTCAAAATAGATTTCACTGTCATTTGGCTAAGTTCCACACATATGCACAAATTTTGATGGTATTTTAATTGGATTTCATTAACTATAAATTAACTAGACTAGTTAATGTTTGCAACTTTCATCTTTTAAAATTTTTTTCTCTCTTCATCTTTTATTTTGTCTTTTTTTTAAAACTGAGTTTTACATGCTTTTTCTTTCCTTTTTCTTTTCTATCTTTCTTTTCTTTCTTTTTTTTTGCTATTCTGAATGAAACATCTTTTTTCCATTTGTTTAATTTCTTGTTAATATCAAAGCACCAAGTATAATTTTGGGGTGTAATTATGTTGCATTCATGTGTTTCTTTTTATTTAAAAAATTTTAGCATTTAAAAAGTTTTCAGGTATATTATAATGATTTAAAAAATAATTATTTTTTAGTTTCCTAATACTTAACTTGATAATATTAGTTTTTATTCTTACTGAATTTCCCAGAACTCTAAGTAACACCATAGAATAATAACATACTTACTTTGTTATTGATTTAAAATCATATACTTTAAAAGTGAATGGTGGGACCCTGGCCAGGTAGCTCACTTGGTTAGAGCATCATCCCGATACACCAAGGTTGCAGGTTTAATGCCCTGTCAGGACACATATAAGAATCAACCAATAAATTCATAAATTTTGGTCTCTTAAATCAATAAATAATTTTTTAAAAAGTGAATGGTGGGATGTATATTCTTTGTTTAATAAAAATACTTTTTAAATAATGTAAGTGAAATTTTATCACTGAGTTGGTTTTGTTTTAGAAAAAGATGCTCTTCAACAAAAAGATGAAGTATTCTATTCTATTTCCTATATATTTATTAAAGGGGCAAAAATTATCAAATGTATTTTTGTATTTATTGAAAAATGTGATGTCTTTCCTTTAGCCTATTTATATTGTATATTACAGTTAGAGATTTCCTAATGTGAGCTATTCTGCTTTATACTCTGAATTAACATTCCTAATGTAATATTACTTGGTTAAGGTATAAAAACAACATTCTAAGAGGTCATTTTTAAACAACTGAGAGTAAATTTGCAGATGGGTGATAGGACGGTGAAAGATGTGGAAATGACATCGAATGAGAATTAGAATATTTCGCCTAGAGAAGAGAATACTTAAATTATCTCTCTTAGGGGCAAGAATGGTGGTTGAAATTTAAGTTTAAAAGCCTTATATTTGAAAATGTTATTTTTTGATTAAAAATATGTCCAGAGGGAATAATTAAATAAGAAGTAACAGAAATAAAGACTTAAAACACATTTCACTGTTAGTCACAGAGCTTTAAAAGGTAAATGTTCTGTTTTATAAGCAAGTGAGTCTTACTATCAGCACAGGTGTTCCAGCAGAGACTGGGTGACCGCTGGATGACCCCTGACCTGGAGCAAAGCTGCTCTGCTGGTTGGTGGGGAGAGAGGTTGGTCTGGGTGGTCTTCAGGGTACTTTCCAATTGCAAAACTATACATCTGTGCTACATTATCTCTATTCCATAAGTATTTTTTTGACTGAGGCCGTAGAATTCTAAACTTGCCGTCCCGATTCCTTGCCTCTGGTACTTTTATGCAGGAGGGTAGGAAAACTCAGCTGCCATAGACCTCTTGCTAGTAAGGCAGTGTACTAGTAGAGGTCCTCAAAAGATCAGAGGGAGGGGACGTCTCAGAAACTTAGATATCTGGACAGAGCAAATTATTTAAAACGAGAAAAAATGAGGACTGAAGTCGTCTCAAAGAGGCTACTGGAGTTGTTCTTTCATCCTGAATCCAGGATAGAGAGTTGTGAGCAGATCTGAACCCAAACTAGCACTGGACCCAAGAGCACCTTAACCGGCCAGGTGAGCTCTTTCAGCTGAGCCACCGACAACATGAAGATTCCTGAAAAAGAAACAAATGTTTGCTGTTGAAAACCAGAGATTTTAAGTTGGTTGTAGCTTCTTTACTTAAGCAAAACCTGACTAATACAATTGTCTAATTTTCTAGGGACTATGCTAGAAACTTTAAATTTCAACCTTACAAAAATATTATAATAAACTATTATAACAATAGTATAATTATTAAAATAAAGTGATATTAATTTTTAAATTAATAAGTGAAGTGACATTTTCAGAAAGATTAGAAAATTTAACCTAGCCCTGGCCAGTGTGGCTCAGTGGTTAGAATATTGGCTCAGACACAGAGAGTCTCAGGTTTGATTCCTGGTCAAGCGCACCTACCTGGGATGCAGGTTCGTCCTCGCTCCAATCTGGGTGCATGCAGGAGGCAACCAGTTGATGCATCTCTCTCACATTGATCTCTCTCTCTCTCTTTCTCTCTCTCTCTCCCCCCCTCCCTCTCTCCCTCCCTCCCTATCTAAAATCAATGGGAAAATATCCACAGTTGAAGATTAACAACAACAAAAAATTAACCATACCATGCAGGTAATCAGTAGCTTAACTGACATTGGAATCTGAATCATGTCTGAATTCAACAGCAGTGTTCTCCTTCTTCCAATGTATTAAGGAAGGGGGTTTAATTACTTTTCCTTGTGGCTATTAAAAAGCCGTGATCAAAAATGCTTCATGCTGTGAGGGCCAGAAGTTTTTCTATTTTTGAAAAAGAGATCTTATCTTTTTGAATCAAACAGCACTTTTTGAGTATAGCTTATACATATGAAGGTGTGAGCAAATGCATAAATTTCGGCTCCTGATGAATTATAAAATAAAAATGTACATTGAAGTTACTTTGAAAATGCAATCCATGTTAGAGAATAATGTGTGGCAACTATATGCAATCAGTGGAGATGAGATGAGAACATCATTCTGTTACACTTACATTAACTCTAATCACATTTTGTAGCTGATGCTCTTATGAGGGCTGCCAACTAACATTTTAGGTAAATGAAGAGCTAGGATATATCGCCTTCAGAAAGCAGGCACCTCTCCTGTCAAATAGGTAATTACAGAGGCTATGACTCCATTAGGAAAATGCTGGCAAATCAATGTAAGCCCTAAGAGCTCAGATCCTTTGTAATTGATTGAGAGATTCAGTGACTTCAATGCAATTGAGTTTCAAATGGAAGAAGCCAATATTTGGCCAGATGGCTGCCATGAATTCCGGAGGGAGTTTATGAATTTTAATGAGAGCAATGGCTACACAATTTGAGTCACAAGTGCTAATACTAAATGAAATATGCAGATCAATATCGAAATTGCAACTTGGGCTACCCAAGCATTCATTTGTTTTAGCCTGATACTCATATTTATTTCTGCAGGTATGCAATTGCTTATCATACAAGGTCTGGAGGGAATTGTTAATGCAAATCACAATTGATATTTGGAATTATATCCTACTTCTTATTTCTGCTGAGATGACCCATTGCATAGTTTAGGATAACTTAGAGATTATATTTCAGAAGTGTCCAGTTTGTGCAAACAAGAAACATTTAAGTTTATTTATTCACTCAACAGTTTCTACAAGGTTAATGTGAATAAAATATAGGATATGGGGATAATATATAGATGAGTCAGACATGGTTATGAATTGTGTCCTAGAAGAACTTAAAAATTAATAAAGTTGGAGAGAGAAATAATTTTAAGAAATGATTATAATACAAGGTTGGAAATGATGAGTATCATAAGAGAGGCACATGAAATAAAGCTGTAATGCTGTTCAGTAAATAGGTTCATCTATTGTACACAATTACATAAATAGTAATAAAGGTGGAGACTTTTACTTCTGGTAATATCACTCTAGGTAATTTGAACTAACATTTGGAATAAAAATAACAGTTTTAAAGAAACATGTACTTGAAGCTATAGAAGAGCCAAAAATATACTGAAGGGTTGTGGAGCCAAGAGCTGGGCAAAGACATATTGAGAGCGATGAGAGCAGTGTTCGGGTTGCTTACATTTGCAGATTATTGAAGAGACGGTCAAAATGCTGAGAAGTACTTTTGACAGCCTTGCAGGGCTAAAGGGACAAAGTTAGAGTCCAGGGTCTGTCAGAATTAGGGGCCAAAGTAACAAACCGGGAGGGCCCCACATTCCAGGAGTAAGAGTGACTGGGGATCCAGTTAGTCCAGCCTTGACTAAGGGGGAAACCCAGAAAAACACAACCCCCGGAAGTAGATTAAGGTCATTTCTGGTACCTCCAGGGGGCTGGCTCAAGCAACAGAAAATCATTTCTGAAGAAAGGTAGTATCATTGGAGGCTTAAACTTATTTCTCCAAATACCATGTCCATCACATGATAAAAACTGACCTGGCACGCTGAGAAAGAAGCGCATATAAATAAGACCATGCAGAATTTTATTCACGAAAATAAAAGGCAAGCTAGGAAACTTGTAACAGTTGAAAGTGATATAGAAATAATGGAGAAAATCTAAAAAGAAGCAAAGAAAAATTTCCAAGAGTTAAAATTCTGAGTAGTGCTACTTCCTTTAAATAATTATTCAGCTGTGCATTTATATGTAATATACATTTTTCTATATGTAATATATTTCACAAAAAATGTATATGTGTGGGTGCTAACAACATGTTAACAGATTCCAGAGAATATGTTAAATCTCTGAAACTATGATTTTATTCAAACTTTCACAGCAACCTTAAGAGAGAGATGATACTATTATTTTACCATGCAGATGGGAAACAAAACAAGTAAGATGAGTTTAAGGCCACACAGCTGGGGCATAGCAGAGTCAGATTACACCTTGCCTACCCCTGCAGCTCATAACTCTAGGCCAGCAAAGGCTGACGCCCCTGTGAGGAGACAGTGTTTCTGAAACGTGGTTAGGCTCAGAGTGATGCTGACAATGGCTAAATCTCCTCCAGCGACTGGTACCAGCAGTTCTTGAAGAGATGATGATCTTACTCCGCTGGTATTATTCTCAGCCACAAGATTTCTGTGACAAGTCAACTGGGGCCTCTAAACTAACTTACAGTTTCTTAGTTTTATCCACAAAATCACCTCTTTACAGCCTACATATGTCTCTGGCATGAGGGTGTGGGCCACTGGGTCCCAAAAAATGAAAACTTCCATGTCTCTTTCCTTCTTTGACTGCAAGGAGGAACCAACCCTCTGGTCATGGTACTGTGCAGCTCCATGGTTAGTTTATTTCCGGAGCTTAGTGGCTTTTTCCTACCCGTAGGTCCTCTGTGGGATTGGTCCTTTCCCTCTCAGAAAGTGCCCCCAAGTCTTTATGCAAATTGCTCTTTCCCCCCACTCCCCATTAGAGCTGGCATCTCCAGGCAGACGTTTGGAGAAACAGATTTGGCCAAGCTATAGAAAAAAATACTGTTTTATACTAGTACTTATGGTGATGGGGACCTAAATGTCTTAGAATTTTGTAACTAATGCCTTCTAAGTGATTCTTCAAAAAATAAAAATAAAATAAAGAAGTCTTCAGAGGTCGTTTGGTGGTTCTAATGTGGCTGGAATGTTTAATTCTTCCCTCTCTGGTTTAAGAAAGAA
The DNA here is from genome assembly GCF_000412655.1 of Myotis brandtii. NCBI lineage: Eukaryota > Metazoa > Chordata > Mammalia > Chiroptera > Vespertilionidae > Myotis > Myotis brandtii. Next base: position 1,248,701 of record NW_005371555.1, read on the forward strand.
AAAGTTACCCTCGCTAGGCACTCTGCCACACATCATAAACACTGAGGCTCTGCTCTAACCCAAATAAGTTCCAACAGCAGCTGTGTCTGTCTTCCAATAGCCTGGTATTCAGTAGAACATAGGAAAGCCACAGTGCCCAGGCCGTGGTAATCAGTGTCCGGCTGGGCTAGCCACACACATCTGATTCCTCCATCTGCATACATCACGTTACACAAATGACATTGAAAATGAAACGGAGCAGCCTGGCCGGCGTGGCTCAGTGGTTGAGCATCGATCTAGGAACCAGGAGGTCACGGTTTGATTCCTGGTCAGGGCGTATGCTCAGGTTGCAGGCTCAATCCCCAGTACGGGGCGTGCAGGAGGCACACGATTAATGATTCTCGCTCATCATTGATGTTTCTATCTCTCTCCCTCTTCCTTCCTCTCTGAACTCAATAAAAATGTATATTGAAAAAAATGAAATGGAGGAGATTCAGGGACATAGGAGCAAGAATCCACATTAGGAGCAATGATTCAAGGAACTGGGCACCTTCAGAGTGGAGAGGTGAGGCCAAAAGGATCAGGATGGCTCCCTGGGCCATGACAGGAGGTCCTGCCAGGTGGTACATGGAGGCAGATTGTAGCTGAATGTGAGTAGATTTTAGCTAATGGACAAGGGAGATGTCCGACATAAAACTGGGCTGTCTTAGGAGCCATGAGCTCTGTTAGTAAAGATGTTTAAACACTGGGCAGTTAACTGCCTGTGGAGATTAGGTACAGAGTTCTTGCTATATAGGTGTAATTGGTGTGGACCCCTCTCCAGTCAACAGCGACCATTTCCTCAAGAAATGTGTTCTGAGTGTTTATCAGTAAACATGCAAGTTTTAGACCACAGCTCACTTGTAAGTGGGAGTTGCTTATATAAAATGAATGTTTCCTATTATTAGGAAAAAAGAAGCCCTTCTTGTTGAATAACCATATTTTATGCTACATCATTGACTCAGGAAGGAAATCTAAGGCTGAACTGGTACTGTTGTTTCCAGGCAGCAGAAAACTTGAGGCCCAGGCAAAAACATGGAGTCTGAATTTATTTCTTTATTCCCCTGTCCTTCTTAGATATGTATCTTTATTTTTGGTTAATTCTCTAGCTAAACTGTATAGTGGTCATGATCCACCATGTGGGTCAGTAAGAATTCACTTTGCAGTTGAGCCAATAAATGACCCAGCACAGGACCCCTTTCACCCAGAATCTGATGGAGGATTTGTGCTTTTGAGTGTTGTGTGGGAAAGAAAGAAAATACGCTTAAAGGCATTGTTTTCTGAATAGTGGTGTCGAGTAAACAAGGCTTTCACTTACCAAAGTAAGTCATTTAATATTAGGGGAGTGGAAAGAGCTCCAAGCTCTCCGATTTCTGCTTTTCTGACCTGTTTGGTGTTACAGAGGCTTAGCCTTTCTAATCAGTTTTATCTCAATAATCTCTGACTTCCGAGACAGCAGTAACAGAACTAACTGGGCAGAAAAAAATTCCCCTGAGAACCGTTTCAATTTGTAAACCTTGGGTAAGCAGTTTAGCGTGAGGATCTTCAACCCTGGAGGAATCATATCAGGGTTTAATAAACCTGAGCACAATGGAGACACTTAGATCCGCAAAGTTTTATTTAAAGGCAAAAGTGAAGACAGCGGAGAAAGTGGACCTCTGGTTTCAGCTGTAGAACATAAGTCATTGATGGTTTTATTTTTAAACTCAATCACAGCTTAAAAGAGTGATCATTCACGGTAGGTTTCTGTTTTTTCCTTCCTGTGCTCCAAGACCTGAGTTCCCGAGAATCTTAATCATAGGCCTCTGAGTAGGCGGATTAGCACAATGGAAGAGTAGTTCTCTTTTTCCAGGACAGGGGGGAAAAAAAGTTAGATATGAAATGTGAGTTCCAAGTTCCTTTGACTACATTGTCCAATTCCTTTACTTCTCCTGATGAAAGATCCATATACTACATTTGTAATATGCAAGACACAAAGGCTTCAGATCAAAGTTTCTGGTGGCTTAAAATATTTTTTGAGTCTGGTCACCAGGCATTTTTTCCCCTTTGAAATTTCCACCATTTACAGTCTTAACTCTGAGTGTTACAAGCTCTGGAATTTATACTTGGGTTTTGGATATGTCCTTTGCTACTTGTATATGCATTAAGCAATACAGGCAATTCAGAATCTTGGCAGAGGTTCCCTTTTAAAATTATTTCCCAGGAGGAAGGTATAAATGAGAACAGAGAGGAGGATGGGAGAGCGAGAGAACACAGGGAAATGGATAAATCCAAGGGAAAAGATTGAAGTGTTAAAAGGTAAATGGTTATTTAGTCCCATTTTGGAGATTAATTCCGTGTTGTTCAACTGGTTGACCACCGGCATTTTACCCAAGCCTGTGGCTGTAGCATTGTCTTAACTTTCAGCAACTCTGTCAGCTGGGATCCTACGTTGTATAAACAATTTATGGTGGAAACCATTTCCTTTGGGATGGCTTTCGCAGGCTCCAGGAGTGATTAGATTCAGGGGTATTTTTGTAAGGCTCATTTGTATAGATGAGGTACATTAAAGCAGCAGGAATATACAGAGAGCAATATGAAAAATGATCCTGTTTTTTATATCAGTGAATTTATAACTGCCCTCAAGAAGAGGAGTCAACCCCCATTTAATCACTTTAATGCTTTTTCCTAATGTCTTCTTTTTTATATTTTGGAATAATTTCTGGTATACATGTAGTAGTTTGAGACCACTATTGAGTTCTTATGACATGCCAGCTAATATGCTAAGCACTTTTACATGAGTTACATCAACTAACCCCCCTAAGAAGATCATTATTTAATCACATGTGGTAGGTTCTGTCATTATTTTGATTTTCTAGATGAAGTCACTGGGGCTGAGTTGCTTATGGTCGTGGAGAAAGCGCTCATACAGCTGGTACGTTGAGGAGCGAGGATTGGCTGCCGGGCAGTCTAGCTTCCAAACTTGTGCACGAATCACTCTGCTCTGCTGCCTCTTGATCAGTGGTTGCTTTGATAATGGATAACGGGAAGGTTAAGGTATATATAATGTGTCTTTTTATCTGTGCACAGTATATATGAGCATAAATAATACAATCAGTGTCTTTCATATCATTTTCTGTCAGAGCTTACAACTTCTTTTGGAGCATGCTTTTTCTTCTCTGTAAATGTGCTGTGATAGGTAATCTATTTCCATGATAGGGCTGTGGTGAAGGGTAAGTGAGATCATGTATGCAAAGCATGGAACAGTGCTTGGACAAGGTGAGTCATCACTCAATGGTAGCCACTGTTATTATGAGCATTCACTATGGGCACAATTATTTGGAGGCGTTCCATAGAAAATACCACCTGGGGCTTATTATGTTGGTTTATCCTTTCTTTTCTTCTTTTATCCTTTTTTTTTCTTTTTTTACCAACAACAAGGAACATAGAGCGTTTCCTGTGTTCAGGAACTGTTCTAAGTGTTTTACATGTATCAACTCATTTAAACCTGTCGACAACCTGATTGAGTACATTCCTTTATTATCTCCATTTCAGAGATTACCTATGAAAGCACAAGAATTGCCCAGTCACACAGCTAATAAGCGGCACAGCTGGAATTTGAACGCAGGCTCGTTGGTTACAGCAACCATGCCCTTCACCATAATAAAATAAAGGGGCTGCTTATAGAAACATCTATTCAACATCTAATCTGTGATGAGTAACTACAGCCCTGCCTGATGGCTTCCACGGCCTAGGGTGGGAGAGAGATGAGCTAGTACGTGATCACCGGTGGATGAATATAATAGGGGCTATAATTAGAGTGATATGATGTTCCAGTTTGCCTGGGATAGCTCCAGTTGACACCTGTCACCCAGCATCATTATCAATCATGTTTTCTTTTACACTCAATAGTGGGTTGGAATGAGGTACCACCTCACACCTGTCAGAATGGCCATCATCAACAAATCAACAAATGTCAAATACTGGCGAGGGTGTGGAGAAAAAGGAACCCTCGTGCCCGGCTGGTGGGGATGCAGACTGGTGCAGCCACTGTGGAAAACAGTATGGGGTTTCCTCAAAAAATTAAAAATGGAACTCCCATTTGACCCAGTAATCCCAATTCTAGGAATATATTCCAAGAAAACAGAAACACCAAACAGACAGGATATATGCACCCCTATGTTCATAGCAGCATAATTTACAATAGCTAAGATTTGGAAACAGCCTAAGTGCCCATTAGCAGATGAGTGGATTAAAAACCTGTGGTATATCTACACAATGGAATACTACATTGCTGTTAAAAAAGAAGGAATTCTTACCATTTGCAACAGCATGGATGGAACTGGAGCGCATTATGCTAAGCGAAATAAACCAGTCAGAGAAAGATAAATATCACATGATCTCACTCACTTGTGGAATATAATGAACAACATAAACTGATGAACAAAAACAGTACCAGAGTCATAGAAGCATTGAACAGACTGTCCAACCTATGAGGAAGGCGGGGGGAGAGGGGGTAAGAGATCAACCAAAGGATTTGTATGCATTCATGTGAGCATAACCAATGGACACAGACAGTGGAGGGGGGTGGAGGGTGGGGAAGGGA
>NW_005371555.1:1253385-1269889 GCF_000412655.1 Myotis brandtii
TAACACATTTAAAAGGATAAAAAAATTAATGGGTTGGTTGGATGATAACTTATATGGCCTCTATTAGCGCTATTAAGGGGAGGCATAAGAGATTCTGGGGGTCTGAAAATGGGTAGACCTGACTGTCTGGGTCAGGGCTTCATCAGACTGAGTCTCATGGATGAGAAGTTTGCCAGGTAGGAGAGAAACATTTGTGGCAAAAGGAAAAGGCCTATGAATGTGAGAGTGCTGGCTGTGTTCAGGAAGGAGCCACAGATTGGGGCTGTTACAGTGGACTGCCGATTCTCAAACCTGGCTGGGGAACGTTCGAAACTCCCCATGCTCAGGCTGTAGAAATGAAATCCGATTCTCTGGAGCTGAACTTTAAAACTCTTCAGGTGATTACAATGTGGTTTGAGCACCTTGCCGGTGAAAAGCCCTGGAGAGGTCGGAGAGAGGGGATAGGTGGGTGGGTGGGAGAGGGGAGCCAGGCAAAGCAGCTCTTGGAGGGAGGTGGTCATAACCAAAAGTGCTCCTGCTCTTCCTGAATGTCTCATCTTTCTGAAGAGCCTCATCTGGCCGGGGCAGGTGTGGTGAGGCCCTTTCACCCAACTCTTTTCTGTTACAGCAGCCACGTGAGCCGATAAGCTGTGGGTAGTAGCTTTCACCCTCCATGTACTACCTTCCAAAAGTGAGCATTATAGCGATAATACAGCTTGCAAAAATTCTCTCCACTCCCAGAAAACCTTTTAGCAGTGCTAAGAATGCCAAGAAATGTAGACATGTGAGGCAGACCTTTTATATAATAAGGGTGGGCACGAAAACACCTTAGAACAATTCTTTATATGAAAAAAATATCTAAAAGTACATTATATATTAAAAAATTCTCTGTAGGTATCTGTAAAGAAAATGGAAGGTTAACTGTCTTTTCCTGTCTGTTGACTACTTACTAGTCTAGCTAATTGTTTAGAAGGGGGAACCGGCTAATGATCAAGACTGACTTCATGCACAAAGTGGAATTAGAAGTGATAATTATATTGTCCATGCTTTCCATTGCAGAGGGGCCGTCTGCTCTGGAGTCACTGTGGGTAGTGCCCAGTGAATAGGCTATCTGCCCTTCAGAGTTGCCACTGGGATGATGAGGAGATATATCAACCTGACTGAATAAGTAGGTTTTACAAGCCAGGTGAAGGGACCTCTGCATTGGGCTCCCGGTGTTAGGTGGCTCTTCTTTGTCCTCAGGGCCACCCGGAGTCTTCGTGGCCCCCTGGAGCCTGCCTCCCCCACTTCTGGGCAACTCTTTGGGTATTTGTGACAATATCCAACCGGAGCAGTCCTGAGCCTGCTCCCAGGGCTCACACGAGCTTTTCTCCTGGGGAGGACTACCATGCTGTTGTTGGGCACACCAGGAGGCTTGCTAGGTATAAGCATGGTCTCAGGGTGGCTGTCTGTGAGGGTGGAGAGTGAACTTGGAGCTTGGATGTGAGGATTGGAGTGTCCGCATGCATTCACGTCCCCTCACAGTGTAGGACAGAGCCCCAGGGTGCGGGGAGAGCTGGCTGCCATGTCCTGGCACAGGACTCCAAAGGGTCTGGGGATTATACATAGGACTCTAACCTTCCAGGTCATTGTTAAATACTTGTGCCTCGGTAAGGTGACAGAAGCTGCCTCATTTACATTCTGTTAGCTATTTTATATGTTTTAAATATTTAGGGCTATGGTTTTCCATTTGGACTCTGGCCCTGGGCCCTTAAAAAGTTGAGGATAAACCTGGAGCTGGGTCACATAAATGGTACAGAGAGACTTGGGTCACCAGAGAGGGGGTGACAGCTCTCATACCTGCTTCTTCCTAATTAGCTGAACCTCATTTGTCCTGTATTATAACTAACACCACGTTAAACAACTCACCCGACTACTGTCCCAGCTCTGGATACGGGTGAGAAAAGGACCACGTCATAACACCGGTGACTAGATCCGGTCCTTGCAGAACCAGTGAGGAGACCATGCTTATACACGAGCACTTGCTGGTGAATCGGCTAAAGGGTGAAATCAATGGCAACTGAGTGCCTCCTGAGTCTCAGGCACTGTATTAACCCTTGGCTTTCATCTTTTAGTAGAGGCCCGATGCACGAAAATTCATGCAAGAGTAAGCCTTCCTTCCCCCGACTGCCTGCACTGGCTTCCCTCTGGCACTGGGACCCAGGCTGCTTCCCTCCTCCAGCTGCTCGCAGGCATCCGGGACCCACACTGGCTTCTCTCTGACCCCGGTTTCGTCAGGAAGGACGTCCGAAATGAGGTCCGGAAGATGTCGGGTCTAATTAGCATATTACCCTTTTATTATTATAGATCCTTGCAAAGCAGGTATTAAAGATGTAGAAACCTTTGTTTGGGAGACAAACAACTCACCTCGTTACCCTATAACAAACAATAGGGTTTATTTGTTGATCCCCAACCAAGACCCAGCTTCTTGAGGTCACAGTTCTTTTTCCTAACCCTGGCTCCCTCCCATCAGAGTGGGAGATAGCTTTTAAGGCAAAATTATGCTAAGATGCTGATTTTGGTTTTTTAAAAATGACTTTATTTTCTTTCTCTCTTTCCATCCTCTACTCAGCTGTTTCTTTTCCTTCTTCTCCCTGCCCTGCCTTTTGAGTAAATCACCCTAATTATTAACTTCGTAAATGAAGCTCTAAATAACCTATTTAAGTTTATTCCTATTAGATGGGACAACAGATTAGCAATCCAGTGCCACCTGGGGTGGGAACATGTTAGATTTCCATGCTAATGCCTCATGCATGTTTTATGCCTTAGATTAGTAGCTAATGTGGTCATTGATCATCTCGTGTCATATGAGCTACAAACCTGCTGCTTTGAGCTAATTCTTTTCAAAACTTGTTTCCAAATCAGTATTCAAAGTCCAGACAAAGGTTTCTGGTTTGGAAATGAGGTCATATTCACTTTTGGTAAGGGTCAAAAACATTTTTCTAACTAGTTGTGCTCTTTGTAGATAATAAACAGGCTGTAATACATCATTTGAGCAAGTTAGGTTTGAGAAATCGACAAAAGACAAATATTTACTAAAATGTAGGCCTGGAAATCCTTTTTGTATCCTATATAGTTTACTTCTGTGCTATTTATAAGTTAAAAAAGTGTCAAAAGTTACCATTTGAAAGCCCATTCAATTTCTATGGGAATTACCTAAGCATTTATCCCATTAAGGAGGAAATTGAGAGCATTTTTACTTCCAGTTATGTAGCTCTGCAATTAGTGAGGTCTACTTTAAATTCTGGTCTGCTTCCTTTGCAACTGCAGACCTTAAACAAAGTCCTTATCATCTCCGAGTCTCAGTTTGTCTATGGGAAACATGAGGCTGTTGACAGTACTTAGGGTGGTTATGAGGACTGACGGAGGCAATGAATGGAACGCATTTAGTAACGTCTGTCACAGTAAATACTCATACAAACATTGGTGATTATTTCATTCACCTTCTATGTAGAAAGTCAACTTGGCTGAAATATGGTGAATGGAAATTTCACTGAGGAAGTCATGTAGTAATAGCTCACCTCCTCTTTTTATTAGGCAGGTGTAGAAATTCAGTCCTATCCATTGGAAAACTGGTGGTGGGTTGCCAAAGAGTTACGTTTCTGCTTCAAGAGCCTTTTCAATATCTTCACAATATGGGAAAACCCAAACCCTGGTGGGACCATCTCAACACTGAGCAGGGTCACCACGATTTCAACCTAGAAGGAGGGCAAGTTCAAACTGTGACTCACACAGTCGGCCACGGAGAGGTATGGTTCATCACTCTGCTCCCACCATTACCAGAAGAAACTGAAAGTTGGCTATTGCCAATTCTTTCTCGCCTTTCTGTGCTGATGCCAAGTCCCTTCCTAGTCTTTCTTTACCCCACTCTCTATGCACACATCTCTGCAAACCTTGAAATTAATTCATTCCTAAGGAAAATGGACAGGTGTAGCGATTTGTTTGGATTTCTTGGGAATATGTCCAGGAGCACCAGGGGGAGGCGCGGCTGCTCCGGTGCTGGCAGCGTGCGGGCCAGGCTTGCTGGGCTCTGGGCTTGGCTTACACCTCTCGCTTGCAGCTGCATCACAAGCGCCTGGGGAGCATTAGGCAGCCATGTGAGGCTCTGAATGACTCTCTGGCTGCCAATAGCCTCATGTGTTTGAGGCTGAAGAGCAGAAGTTTTGGTGATTAGGGAATTTAGATACCACAGTAAACTTCCTGAAGTACAGTGGAACCAGCCATGACTAGTGGCAGGGGTGGGTGGTCTGGGTGAGACAATAAGTCTAAAAGTGTTTACTGGGCAAAATCTACTCTATATCTTTGCTTTTTGTTAATTTGTGTTATGGTCAAGGGCATTGGGATGAAGCTGTGTGACCAAACCTACAAACTATTGCGGAATTCACTTAACTAAGTTTGCTCTTTCCTGTTGTGAGCCTTTGCGGGGCACTTTAAATTATAATAGAATATTTCAGAGACAATTAGAGGATAGTTTCCTTATAGGAAACCTGGGGTTTTCTTGATGCATTTTATTTCTCTAACTACAAAGAGTCACTTTAAACATACAAATATGTGCCTGTTTGTGAGTCAGGCTCTTCTCTTTTAAATAGAGACTTGATATATATTTTCTCAGTCATTGAGAACAACTTTGCTTAAGCATGTCCTCTCTGTTGAATGTGTAATTAAGATCTTTACAAATACCTTTTCCATTTGGAAACGCTATTCAAGCTCTGAGCACAATGCTGAGAACATGGCCCATGCTTAGCACATTGATAAATGAGCAAGGTTGGACTTCATAGAGAAAAATGCAAGGCATTAAGCTTGAGAAAGCAGAAATATTCAGAGACTCAAGATGATAATGGGCTTAGCAGGTCATAGAGTTGAAGGAAATGCTCTAGAAGTGTTAGACTGCTAAAATAAATCAGAATAAAACTATGGTTGCAATTGTTATTGGGGGGAAATATGGAGGCTGGAAATTACCTCCGGTCTGGAGGACTGTTGCAGAGCACAGGCTCTGGAGACAGACTGCTGGATATGGATCCTGAGATTGCTCTTTCGATCAATGGGATCCTGGGCAAGTAATGTAGTTTCCGCTTTTGTAAAATGGGCATCATCATCATAATATCTGCCTCAGGGGGTTGGCGAGGATTGGAAGCAGGAGCTCACATGAAGGTCCTGGGCCATTGTAAGCACTTAATAATGGGGGTCATTATCATTCTTACCATGATCTGGAAGCATGATACATTTTTCACTGAGGACATCTTGAGACTCATGTTTCTCTTGGGTTAATGATGTTTGAAATGTGATTTTTACAGATGCCAGAGACAGACGGTTGGGCTGGCTGATAGTCTCCGTAGTCGCCTAAGGGAGAACTGCATCTCCTACTGACTCCAGGTCCTGCGCTGGCCCACTTCCTCATTTCCCTTCCTGTGCTGGTCCTTGTCCAAGTGGCATTTGGGGGCCCAGATGCTGCTTTGGTGCCATAGCCAGGACTGTGACATTGGTCCCACTTCCTCTTTTTCTACCAAACCTTGAAAATGATAAAGCTAGCATGCCCATCACATTTGAGGATAACACTGCCCTGAGATGGGAGAGCTGAGGTCCTGGGTAACCAAGTAAGAACTCGGAGGTCACAACTAAACAAAAAGATGAAACTTACTAAAGATAAATACATAGTCTATTGCTTACCTTCAAATAACAAAGGAAACCAGTAAGCATGAGCTTGGGAAGAGTGACTCTATCTAGAGAATTATTTTTTTTATTTTAAGGTCAGAATGAGATAGTAGCATGGCCTGATGCCGGCTACACTCTGCACCCACATTGACCATTGCCATCCATGGTGAGGATTTAGCTTGAGCTCCTCAGATCCCCAGATCTAACATGACAGTCACCAGCCTGGAGGGAGGCAGCAGCTGGCCAGACTCACTCACTAGGAAGGTAGCTTCCTGCTAAACACTGGTCCTGAAGTGCATGTAATATGCACTTACCTCTGTACATTCATGAGCTGCCATGTGAGCCACACATTTTAAAGATAAAATTATTTTGTTACATTGAAGCAGCCTATAAAATGCATATGCATATCTTCATATTGGTATGCATGTCATGGATCTGCTGCTTGCCTTTTAAAAAGTCAAAGGAAGTAACATTCAATCTAAAATGCTACGGTTCTCTGGTCAACCACCCAGGACAAGGGCGGGGAGAATGGTCAGCTCCCGTCGGAAATACATGCTTCAGTTTTGATGCCACAAATTAAGATGCTTGTTGACAAACAGCTATAGTGAGGGGAGAGCAATCAGAATGTGATGAGGCTAGGAACTGTCATAAGGGGAAAAACAAAACTTGAAGAAACTGAGAAGTATTTAGTGTGAGGGGGAGAAAAAAGGTTTGGAGGAAATGTGACCACCTTTTTCATGTACTTGTATGTATGTCATGAATAGAGGTATTTGATTTATCCTGTGCTCCTCCAAGGAATTGAGACAGAACCAAGAGTTTTAAGTATCATCACACAGATTCAATATAAAAAAGGACTTAAATTGGAGTTGTTCAAAAATGCTTACAGGCGGCCTAGAGAGAAAGTGATCATCTCTTCTTCAGAATTGCTTAAGGAGAGACCGCCCAACCACAGATGCCAAAAAGCTGCCACCAGAGGATCCGAATGCTCTTCTGGGCTTGTCTCTGCTACTTACTGGCTGGGAGATCATGGAGAAGTAACTCTTCGACTCTGTGTGGCAGCACCTACCTCATAAATCCTCATGTGGGTGGAACGTAATGCATGGTAGCAACTTAGAGAGTATTAGCATTTCTTGTCATTATCATCTAGGAACATTGTAGAGAGATTTTGGTAAAGAGTAAAAGGTTTGCTGGAGCTCTTTCCGGCTGCAGTAAAACTCAATTTTATGGGTGGCCCATTGGGCCTTTAAAACACCATATATTCTTAAACAGGGTCAATATGACGTATTTCACTACGCCACTATAAATACAACCCAAGTGCAAATGGAGACATACAGATAGAAGGGCATGTATTTTATAAGGCTGATACATTGATAGCTGTTCTGAAAATACTGGCTTACATGTTAATGTTGGCAATTTCAATTGCCCATTCCTTCTATGAGTTATAGTCTACATAAACAGCATAAGGTGTTTTATGTTAATTGTTGAGAGTGGTGTTTTAAATTTCATGTGAGTAAACCAGGCATATTGTTAACAATATAATTTGGGCTAAATTGAGCTCCCGCTAAATTGTGAGTGGTTTATTATTATTCACAGGAATGCATTTACCCTGCTAATGCAATATTGCAGCTTTTAAAAATTATGTTAATAGTTTAACAGCCAAAGTTAAATGGTACTAATAAAATGGTATATGTAAAAGATCTCATGTGTACTATTCTATAATTTTTCTCAACGTTTTATTATTAAAGTTGAAAAATGAAGTGTGACAAAAAGAATACACAACAAAAGCAATATAAATGATGAAACAATTGAAATGTGTGCTCTCAGCTAAAGCAAAGCAAGAAGTAGCACAGTGCCTGGTGCATCGCTCTACAACAGCTGAGTGAACAGTTGTTGATCAAGAAACAATTCTATTGCCAGCTTCATTCCCTTAAATTAGAACTTCTGTTCAAACTGTGTCTATACAGGTAAAATAAAGCAAAGCACTGATATCTTAGTAAATTAAGTGAAAAAGAATATGAATAACTCACTGCTTCTCTCCATTTTTAACTTCTTAAATGAAAATCCTATAAATATAAAAATTATTATTTTTATAAGGACTTCAATGAAAGAAAAATAAATAGAGCCATGTGTAGCACTCTTTTTCTCTTTTCAACATGGTAAACTAGAAATAGTGCATTTTTTAGGCAGCAACAGGTTTTGATTATATTGTTAGGCTATAAAAATAGAAATGTCTTTACTAATTAAAATTCTAGACAGTTATTTTCTTATTTCTACCACACATCCCTCAGAAGGTCACACTATTATTGATATAAGTACTGTCAAAGCTAATAGACTTTGTGGTCATAAAAGTAAACATTGATTTGTGTGTGTACTTTTGGGGAGAAAAGGGAGGTAAGTAGAAATTGTTATCAAAATAATCACAGTGATATATACATAAGGATGTGAACATAGATATGAGAATACGGATATGATGTGAATGTCAACACTGATACTGAATATAAAAAAATTAACCATACCAGAAGCTGGTATGGATTTCTACCAAATAAACCAGCAGTATGTGCTTGTGGTTATTGCTGTGTTTTTCTCTGGAATCATGTCTCTTCACACATCTGGGCTGTTATAAAACGTGTTTTAGTCAGTGTGGTGTATTTTAATACCATATAAACCCTTCAATATCTATGTGCAATATTTTCTTAGTGAGAATTTGACACAACTCTCTTTCTTGAACCTTCAGACTACTGACCTGAGAAATTAGGATTCACTTAAAATCGTTGCACTGACCAGACAGTTTTTAGCCCTCCTTGGCCACTTATTAGAGCTTTTCTGGGTTACCTGTGTGGCCTGGGCTTTGTTTCTTTGGACCGAAAAATTTGCTATCATGATCCACAGAGTTTGCATGTCTAGTTGAAAATTTCTATTTAAAACATGCAAACAATTTTCATTGTGGAGAAATAAAAAAAGTAGATTTCAAGAATTTTCTGATGTGAGGTGTATGTAGACATGGACTCAGGAAGCAGTTATTTAGTTGATGATAATAAGACAAATAAAACCTCGAAAATCAGCAGATTCCTAAATAACTTTTTATTTAATTCAAAAATTTTATACAATACACTTATTACCATGAGTGAGGCTTATACATAACATTAATTGTAGTCTTTTTTTTATTCTCTAATACTTTTATTAAAGTTTTTAAAGACAGAGTATTGGATGATGAGAGCATTAACCTAAGATAATTTAAGCAACTATCAATTTTATAATACAGAAAGCACTTATCTATTACATGCATTATATATCTATATTTAGAAATGATTTAAATTTTAGACATTCATACACATTTCAAAACATCTCAATTGAGAAAAAAAATCCAGACATAAAAAGGCATTTGAAAAAAAAAATTGCTTCATACTTTATAAGATAACTGATTATAAACATACAAATGAAAAGTTAACTGCATTAGAGGTAAGTTTAAAAAATATTAAACTGACTTGCCTGTATTCATGCATTAATTAGGCTTGGCAACTTGACTTTCATGAGGTTTTATTTTTTGTGATTTTGTGTATTTGTTTTCCCTCATATACAATCAGAAAAAGGTTTGATTATTTTCTTTCTCTTCTATTAAATCATTTCTTTTGATTTTATTGATTATCTCTATTGTACTGATATTTTTTACTCATTGATTTCTGCTCTTCATTTTCTTTCTTGTACTTTTTATAGGTGTGATGTTTCTTAGGTTATATGTCAACTTATCTTCTTTTCCATAACATCCAATAAAGATATACATTTTCCTCTAAGCATTGCTTTAGCTGCATCCCCCAAATATTGATATGTCACATCTTCATTAGTATTCAATTCAAATTATTTTCTAATTTTCATTCTTATTTATTTTTTGACCCATTATATGAAAGAGTATTGGCTAACTTCCAGAAAATTAGGATTTTCTAGTCATCTTTTTGTTAGTCTGCCTTAATTCCACAGTGGTCAGAGAATGTAGTCTGAATAATATCAATTTTTTGAACATTGTGGAGGTTTTCTTTAAAGCAGCGGTTCTCAACCTGTGGGTTGCGACCCCTTTGGGGGTCAAACGACCCTTTCACAGGGGTTGCCTAAGACCATCTGAAAACACATATATAATTACATATTGTTTTTGTGATTAATCACTATGCTTTAATTATGTTCAATTTGTAACAATGAAATTGGGGGTCACCACAACATGAGGAACTGTATTAAAGGGTTGCGGCATTAGGAAGGTTGAGAACCACTGCTCTAATATGTCAATTTTGGTAAATATTCCATGTGAACTTGAGTGAGATATGAATTTTATTGTTATGTGAAAAGTCTTCTATCAGCTTATATTTGCCATTTGAATCTATGTTAATTGTGTTCAATTCTTCTCTAGATTTACTGATTTTTAGCAGCTTTATTGAGGTATAATTGACATATGGAAATGTAAAGTGTACATATTTGAAGTGTACAATTTTATAAGCTTTGATATTTCTACACCTTCATGAAACCATGACCACAGCTCTCCCTCCTACTTGTCCCCTCTTCCCTTCTGACCCCAGGCAACCACTGATCTGCTTTGTTTCACTCCAAATTATTTGAATTTTTTAGAATCCTATATAATAAAAGGCTAATATGCAAATTGACCGAATGGTGGAACAACTGGTTGCTATGACGTGCACTGATCACCAGAGGGCAGATGCCCAACGCAAGAGCTGCCCTCTGGTGGTCAGTGCACTCCCACAGGGGGAGCACTGCTCAACCAGAAGCCCTGAGCCGGGCTCATGGCTGGCGAGCACAGCAGAGGTGGCAGGAGCCTCTCCCAGACTGCAAGAGGGCACAAGCCAGGCTGAGAGACCTCCCACCACCCCCCAACCCCCCAGTGCACCGGGCCTCTAGTTTTATATAAATGAAATGTATAATGTATATTCACTTTTGTCTACTTTCTTTGAATTGGTATATAACTTTGCTGTTTATTCATATTGTTTCATGTACCAATAGTTAATTTCTTTTTCGTGTGTGTGTGGTACTCCATGGTATGGTTGTACCCAATTTGTTTATCAGTCCATCTGTCTTAGGGATTTTTTGTTTGCCTCTCTTATCACCTGTTGAGAGAAATGTTTTTAAGTCTTCTAATATGATTTGGATTTATTTATTTGTTTGTTTTTTTAGACTGACGATTTTTAAAATATATTTTGAAACTGTTTTTGGACACATACAGACTTAGGACTATGCCATTTTTCTGGTGATTAACTCATTTATCCTTTGGTTGTTGTTGTTAATCCTCACCTGAGGGTATTTTTCCCTTTTTTCTATTGTTTTTTAGAGAATGGAAGGGAGGGAGACAAGGGGACAGAGAGAGAGAAACATCCATGTGAGACAGACACACAGATTGGTTGCCTCCCACATGCACCTGACCTGGGGCTGGGAATCAAACCTGCAACCCAGGTTTGTGCCTTGCCTGGGAATCGAACCTGCAAGCCTTCAGTGGGTGGAGTGATGCTCTACCAGGGGTGGGGAACGTCCAGCTGTGTAAGACCTGCAAAATCATTTGGTGGGGCCCTGCCAAGACATTAGGGATGAGTTAATGAAATGTTTGACCAAATATAGTTAAATTTTAAGTTGATAATTTTGTATGGCCTGCAAAGGATGTTATAAATATCCAAATGGCACTTGGCAGAAAAAAGGTTCCCCACTCCTGCAACCACTGAGCAACACTGGCCAGAGCTCACTTACCTTTTAAAAAATATTTTTGAAAAACCTCTAGTAATGCTTCTTGCATTCATTATATTAGATTTATTGTGGTTAATATTTTCATAGCATATATTTTTCTATAATTTTACTTTCAACCTTTCTGAGTCCTAATATTTAAGGTGTGTCTTTTTGAAGAAAAATATTTTTAAAAAACCAATATGACAATTTCAGTTTTATTTTGAATATGTAAATTTTTTTGTTCAATGTAATTGCCAATATAACTAGTTTGAAAGTGGTTATCCTAAAAATTACTGAAAGGATTCATGACTTGTTACAAACTGATGTATATTATTACTTTTTCAATGATCTGATTATATTGGAACCTTAGCATCTTCTAACTCCATTTATAATTCTACTTTTTAATGCATTTTAATTCCCTCTACCTTTTGAACATTGGTACTATTGTTTTATATATTGAATATTAATTTACATTCATATTTAGCTTTTCCATTTTTTCTTTTTTAAAACAAATATATTTTTACTGATTTCAGAGAGGAAGTTAGAGGAAGAGAGAGAGAGATAGAAACATCAATGATGAGAGAGAATCATTGATTGGCTGCCTCCCGTGCATCCCACACTGGGGATCGAGCCTGCAACCCCGGCATGTACCCTGACTGGAAATTAAACCATGACCTGATTCATAGGTTGACACTCAACGACTGAGCAATATCAGCTGGGCTCCATTTTCTCAATTCCTGTTCATTTCTATGTTTTGGATCATTTTTCCTTCTATCACAAAAACTTTTTTTAGTCCTTGAATTTCAGATCTACTAGTGATGAAATCTCTTAGTCTTCATTTCTTTGATAATAGATTTGTGTCAACATGAATTTTGAAAGATAATTTTGCCAGGCATAGAATTCCTGGTTGGCAGTAATTTCCTTTCCACATTGTAGAGATGTTGATGTCGCTGTCTTTTGGATTATATCATTTCCTTTGAGAAGTCAGTTGCCAGACTTACTCTTGCTCTTCTGAAGTTAACACATCTCTTTTTCTCTGGCTGTCTTAATGATTTTGTTTGTTTCTGGGTTTTAGCATTTCGACTATGATGTTGACAGATGGCATTAAAAAAAGATGAATGTTGTTTATGCTCTGCTGAGTTTCTTGTATCTGTAAACTGGAGTCTTAACAGTTTGGGAAAATTCTGGGTCGTTGTTTGTTCACATATGATTTTATTCCCATGTTCTATCTCTCCTCTCCTTGTAGAACTCCAATGACACCATCTACATTTTCTGACTTTTAAAATTCTTTTCTGTCTAAGCTTCAGTTATACATTTTTTATTAACTTTCAGCTCAGACTTGTCTTCTGTTTCTTTTGGTATGCTATTAAACACAGTCTTTGAATTCTTAATTTCTGGCATTGTGTTTTCCATTCTAGACTACCTATTTGAGTATTTGAGCTGCCCCCTCCTGCTTAAGCGCAGGCATGGAGGTGTTTCTGGCCTGGAAGCCCAGGTTTGCCCCTCCTCACAAAGAGATACCATTGTATTGTTCCCCTCTAGGTGAGAGTACGGGGTTGGTACAGTCAGGACCTAAGCCCTATGGTAGGAGGCAATGGGACACTCTCAGGTCACCTTCATGCTTACCAACCCTGCTTAGGCTGGAAGTAAAGTGCAGCTGACCAGGTTACAGCAAGGCATGCTGGGTAACCACAGGCTACAATTTGCCCAATTTCTAAAGGCAGTGCCCTGAGCCTAGCAAGAAGGGGTGCTGTAGGGCTTGCCCAGGAATGAGTGAGGCCAGAGGAGACCAGGAGCCCCTCTCCATGCGCTCTTATGGTGTGTCTGAGCATGCTACCAAATCCTAAGGCTAACAAAGGCAGCTGTGTCTGAGCCTAATCCTTGCAGCATCCCTTAGTCCCAATGTTCCCTCTAATTGGAGACCCTCTTCTGTCCCAGGTCTCCAGAGATAGAGAGAAAACGCCTAATAGCTGATGTTGTGAGGGGGAGTTACTGGAGCCTGGACCCCAGTCCTGGCTGGGGGAGTGCATGGGTGTTAGGAACATTTCCACACTGTTAGATGCTCTTTAAAAACAGAAATAAAATTGAAGACTAAAGACCCACGGCTTTGTCTCTTACATGTTTACTTTTCCCCCAGATCACAAAAATGAAGCATCTCTACATAGGAAAAAGTCTGGAAAGACATATGCCAAAATGTTAACAGCTGTTATCTTCACATGATGTGATTAAGGAGGCTTCCCAAGTTTTTTGCATTGAGCACAAACTGCTTTTGAAATTAGAGAAGACCCCAAAGAATCGTATGTGAAAGATAATAGTCATTGTAGACAATTGGGAAAATGCAGAAAATCATTGAAAAAATGCTAAAATACCTAGATCCCACTACATGGAAATAACCACCTTTTGAACATGCAAATGTTTTGCTCTGGCTGGGTAGCTCAGTTGGTTAGAGCGTCATCCTGCTATGCCAAGGTTATAGGTTCGATCCCTGGTCAGGGCACACACAAGAATCAACCAATGAAGGCATAAATAAGTGGAACAACAAATCAATGTTTCTCTCTCAAAAAAAGTGCTACAGTGCTGCTGGTCCTGGGGCCAGGCCTAGAAAAAAGAAAATGCAAATGCCTTGAAAAAGTTCTTCACCTTGGAACAAGGATAAAAAGACTGCACTGGCTGTCTCCTACCCCTCTATCAGACTTTGCCTTCTATCCTTGGGGTGGAGACTTTGTTCTCACCTTTACATCACCTTTTTTTTTTTTTTTTTACAGTCCAACTCAAGAGGAAGGACTTCCCCTGGTGCTCAGGCCTCGCCAACCTTTTATTGGTTTGGGATACACCATGGCCCTTAGGCAGGCAATTTCCAGTAACAGGCAGACTAGCCCATCAGCAAGGATTTACATAATAATAAATGGGGAAGTTGCTTCAGCTACCATTGTCTGGACTAACAATGGGTGCACAGCCCTGACCTTTGCAAGGGCTTCAAGGATCACCAGCCTTCCGGGTTCCTTGTTCACACCTCTCTGCTAGTGAAAACAATAGGCCAGGGGTCCTCAAACTATGGCCCGCGGGCCACATGCGGCCCGCCGAAAACATTTATTCGGCCCTCTGGGTGTTTTTGCCGCCTCTGCCTGTTGCTTAGCAGCCGACTAGTTTTTTTTTAAAACTATAGTTCGGCCCTCCAACGGTCTGAGGGACAGTGAACTGGCCCCCTGTTTAAAAAGTTTGAGGACCCCTGCCTTGGGGGATGACCACCGGCTGGTTTAGGCCCGCTCCCTGGGGAATTGGGCCTAAGCTGGCAGTCAGACATCACTCTGGCAGCCTGGGAGCCCTTGGGGGATGTCCACTTGCCAGCAGGGAGCAGGCCTAAGCTGCAGTCAGACATCCTTTGTGCTGCTGAGGAGGCTGGAGAGGTTCCTACCACCACCGCTGTACTGGCAGCCATCAGCCTGTCTTGTAGCTGAGCAGAGCTCCCCACTGTGAGAGCGCACTGACCACCAGGGGGCAGCTCCTGCATTGGTCTTCCCCCTGGTGGTCAGTGTATGTCATAGTGACCAATCATTCCCAGTCTTTCTGCTGTTAGGGTCAGTTTGCATATTGCCCTTTTATTATATAGGATTATTATATAGGATTATTGTATTATTTTCCATTGCAACAATGGTAAACCTACTTTTGCCCCACCCTGTATTTCTACTGTTTTCTTTGTCCCTCTTCAGTGGCCCCTTGTCAGGGCAAAATCTGGAGAACTAACCTCTACACTGTGCCCAGAGTTGGCCAACACCCCCAAGAAAAGGGCAGCTGCAGGTCTTCAGCTCACCTCTGGAGCTTCCACTCCTTATAGTTTACCTATTTGGAAGCTATAGAAATTGTGACCTTAGAAATCTTATTCTCCTTATTCTTTGTGGTTTTCACATTTTGTGATTTAATACAGTCATTCTTCTACTTTACCTGGCTTTTCTAGTTGTCCTCGTTGGGGCATCCATCTGTGGCAAATTACTCCATTATACCTAAACACGGAAATGTGGATCCCCACTTCAAAATAAAAATATAGGGACATATTCCCCCCTCTGCACCAAATATGCAAGATTATAAAATTAAACCCAGAGTTTTACTTATGTCACACTGAACTTAGGCAGAATTATAACTGTGGCTATGTTACTTGTAACACTTTATGTTGGCCTTTTAAATTTCATATGCATTTTATGGCTATCCCATAAAATTGTAAATCCAGAGCTCTAAATTTATTTGCATTGTTTGTCTTTGTAGATGTATTAGACTTCTTCCACCTTGCACCTCTTCCCTTCAGAACTTGCTTAACTATGTTTATCATTTCAAGATCCTCCTTGGGAGTTGGCTAATTACTTGGATGAATCAGTTGCAACCAAGGAGTCTGTGACTTATAACCTGCTAGATCAAAATAACATTTTTATTTTTATGTGCTTTATCCTTATTAAATTGTACATAATGTGGGCTTCCTTACACTAGGGTAGGAGCAATGGTGAGATATATGGGAAGTGCATTCCTTTAACCATTCACATAATGTAAACAAACACTAGAAAATTTATATCCTTTTATTCATTGGTCTATTTATTCAGTCAACAAACATTTATTAACTCCTTACTATTTACAAGTCATTTTGAAAGCCACTACAGGAATTACAGAGATATGACAGATCAGATCCCTTCTCTTATGAATATTCCTGTCTAATAAAAGGGATAGGACACATGTACAACTAAGAATAGTATAAGGCATAATAGAGTAAGGGCCATAGAAGAAGAAAGAAAATGAAGTAGTGTGGGCATATTGAGAAAGGGATCTTCTGTCAATTAAACAGAGATTCATTCATAAATAAAGTAGCTTTTAGGTTTTAAAAGGTGGGTGGGCCCTGGATGGTGTGCTCAGTGGTTAGAGCTTCAGGTTTCCCCCGCCCCCCGCCCCCAACCTAAGGGTCGTAGGTACGATTCTGGTCAAGGACATGTACCTGGTTTGTGGGTTCCCTCCCTACCCCTGGTTGGGGTGTGTGAGGGAGGCAACTAGTCGATGCACCTCTCCCTCCCTTCCATTCTCTCTGAAAAGCAATGGGAAAAATATCCTCAAGTGAGGAAGGAAGGAAGAAAGGAAGGAAGGA
>NW_005371555.1:1270285-1310384 GCF_000412655.1 Myotis brandtii
AAGGAAAAGGGGAAGGAAGGAAGGAAGGAAGGAAGGAAGGAAGGAAGGTAGGTTGAGGAAGAAAGGTGTGTGGGATTTCTGATGCAGATGTATGTGGAGGTTTGGAAGGGCATTCGAGGTGAGAGGCCATTAGAGTAGTCCCACTATTAACAGTTTCACTTTCCATGGTTTCTGTTACCCACCGTCAAGCGCAGCCCAAAAATATTAAATGGAAAACTCCAGAAATAAGCAGTTCGTAAGTTTTAAACAGCACACCATTCTGAGCAGTGTGACGACACCTCTGCTCCCACTCGGGATGTGAGCCATCCTTTTGTCCAGCCTTTTCAGTTATCAGATTGTCTGTCTGTCGTGGTATCGCAGTGCTTGCATTCAAGTAACTCCTATTTTACTTAGTGATGGCCCCCAACACAAGAGTAGTTATGCTGGCAATTTGGATATTGCCAAAGAGAAGCTGTAAAGGTATGTATATATAGTAAAAACAGTATAAAAACAGTTCGGTACTCTCTGCGAATTCAGCCATCCACTGAGGTGGGGATCTTATGACATATCTTTCCCTCCCTCCTCCCCCCGCCCCCCATATGGGCTCTACTGTAGGAACAACTGTCGGGAATGTGAAAAGTACAGGGAGCAGTTCTGCCATGGGGTACTGCTTGCGGGAAGATCAGTGACCTTTAGGTGGCTTCTGGATTATTGCAGATTGAATCCTGGTTATCCGGAGCGATGAGCGTAACCTGGACTACTGTTGAATATCGACGGGCACTGCACTATGAACTGAGGATACAGAGTCCTTGACATTTCAGAGCTCACGGTGTAGTGAGATTTTATTTAGATATTTTATTTTATTTACTACAGAGTAAAGAGAGAAAAGTGCTATCAGAAATGTGAACCAAGCGCTATTCCATCAAAGAGACTCTCTTGCCCATGGGGTTTTCCCCTTATTACCAGACCATAGAAATCACCACAAAAAGTTTTTAGAATTGTGCGAGTTTTGATAGCATCTGTTTTATTTTTATCAGTGGTCCCAGCCAAAATTAGTAATTTGGGGGAGAATATTCATTTAGTGCATCTCAACTTTTATTGATTTGTTTATTATTTATTTACTCCGTCCCTCCCATGACCCCTCCTTCCCTCCCACCCACTCTTCCTTCCCTTTACTAATGTTTACTGAGTGAACCTGTGTGCCAGATACTGCAATGGCAGCTGAGGATTCAGTCACGTATGAGGCACAGTCCCTGGTCTCTGGTGACATCAGCCTAGAACAAGCTGATGGGTTCTTATACTCGAAAGAGTAGCAAATGTCTAGAGATCAATATTTCATTCTTCCCAAATAACTGAAGTGTGCTTCTAGGGCCCATGTGGCATGCATATAGTTTCTCTGAATATGGAGCTCCTCAGAGAGCTTCCCAAAATATCTGCTAAACCGTCTTTCCGCCTTTAGATGACCTTATCCCTGGAACTACAAGCTGATGGGTTCTTATACTCAAAAGAGTAGCAAATGTCTAGAGATCAATATTTCATTCTTCCCAAGTAACTGAAGTGTGCTTCTAGGGCCCATGTGGCATGCATATAGTTTCTCTGAATATGGAGCTCCTCAGAGAGCTTCCCAAAATATCTGCTAAACCGTCTTTCCGCCTTTAGATGACCTTATCCCTGGAACTGCCAACAACAAGGTTTAAAGCAAAGCTTTCAAAACTCTTATCAGGAGCAGAAGGCTTATTCCCCTGGTCTGAACTCCATTTCTCCTTGTGTCCACTTACAACCAGGTGTATTTAAAACTCAGGCTTCTTCCTTGAAGCTTTATTTGTAGTATCCCAAACTGGAACAACCCAAATATCCATCACAGGCCAGTAGAAAAATGAATCATGTTATATTCCTACAATGGAGTACTATTCAGCAATAAACAATGCATACACATAAAAATGTTGACAAATCTTAAAGTAATTATACTGATTGAAAGAAGCTGTATGAAAAAGAATGTATACTCTATTTCATTGATGTAGAGCTCTAGAAAATGTGAACTTACCCATGTGACAGAGAACAGATCAGGGGAAGCAAGAGGGGGTTAGTCAATAAGAAAGGAATACAAAGGGGTCTGAGAAAATTTTGGGGAGGTGATGGATCTGTTCACTATCTTAAGTGTGGTGTTGTATTCATTGGTATATACATACTAGAGGCCCGGTTCACGAAATTCGTGCACTAGGCCTGGCTGGCGATCAGGGCTGATCAGGTTCCTCACCTCCCCACCTCCCCACCTCCCCACCTCCTCCTTCCCTCACTCCCTGAGCGCCCCGCTGCCGCTGCTGGTTGCCCACCATGTTCCACACCGCCCCCTGGTGGTCAGCGTACATCATAGCGAGCGATTGAAATCCCATTCTCCAGGTTGAATTCCCGAGGGGACATTTGTCATATTAGCCTTTTATATATATAGATGTCAGAATTATCAGATGGTATACTCTAAATATGTGCCATTTATTGAATGTCAATTACACCTCAATGAAGTTACTATTATATGAAAACAAACACTGGCTCCTATTTGTAATTGTTTGTTTAAACTTTGACTTGCTTAACAGACTAAGTAACATGATGAGAGTGATCAGGACTCTCTCATTCAATAATATCTCCTGCTGTGGCTGATTCAAGGCAGGCTTTCAATAAATACCTATTAGACGAATAAAGAAATGGTTAAGATATACTGTCACTGAGCTATGTGATATTTTGGCCTTGCTGTGATTCACGTATTGAATAGCTGATCAGGTTGTAGTGTCAGACATTAACCATATTATTTCCCTTGTTCTAAAGCCAACTAGAGTGTAAATGTCCTTGAAGTGTGTTTTTATTTTTAAAGGCAACTGCATTCCCAACCGAAAATAAGCTCAAACGCAACTACCAATTTTGATAGGAATTTATGTTAGAAATGAAAGCCACGAAAGGTTAGCAAACATCAAGAGACAGCTAAAACATCTTGCTTGTGATATTTAAAGATAAGTTCGTTTCTAAAGGAATCCCACAGTGTGTAATCCCATCTGGGTAGGTGAATTCGTGTCATAGTGAAATGACTCACTTCTGTTTCACCAAATGGTTATGACTACAAATGATGTCCGTCACCACAGGGGGAGACTTGTTTAACTTTCCTGGGCCTATGATTACAGTCTCCGAACAGTGAAGTGAAGCAAAACTCAGCTAAGAGTCTCTGTGCTTCCCTTTCGATTGCTTCCAGGGTCATCACTTTTAAATTCTTATTTTTTTTTATTAAGGCTTAGAGGTTGTTAGTCATTCAGACGTCCCCGCTACAAAAATTTCAACTCTGAGCCATTTGCGAAATTATGAGAGAGCTAATCCTGGAGTCTGTCTTGGAAATGGGGCTGTCATTTCCTTCCCAGGACCCTCAGTGGCAACACCGTAAGGCATTAAAATTGTAAAAACACACATCACCACAACCCCATCAGCAGCCTCCTAGATAAATGTAAACACAGAGGCCGGATTGCCTGGGAAGGCGCGGCTTTTACTCTTTAGCAGTGTTTTATATTCTTCATACGTATTCATTTCACCTACTCCCTACTGCAAACTTACTCTGTCTGCCAGCTTCCCTCGCTTTAAAATAGTTGTTGGAGCAGCTGTGAATGTTCTCCATGACAATTGCTTTTGTGATTTACTCCAAATCTGACACTTTCTAGGCCTGAAAGAATAAAAAGCCCACGATCTCTGGGGATATCGCTGCTTAAGATCATATTTCATCTTCCTGTGCCGTCCTCCCCGAGTAAGTTTCTGTTTCAGTACACTGCCAGGTGCTGGGAGAGACATCTCCTCCATGGCCCCCTCTGACAGGCATTGTCTTGAAGCTCTGTTCTTTCGTTTTGTTCGGTGCCCAGTAACATCTCAACGTTTTCTTTGGCTGTATTCACTAAGAAGCATAGATACGCCCTCAGCTTGCAGGGTGGAATTTGTCCTCTCGCATCCATGTTCTAAGTTAACGGTAATCTTTCTGTTGGATATGTAAGGATTAAAAAAAAATCACTGGTCACTAATACTGACCCATCTTTGGTTGACAGCAGGCAACAGATGATTAACAAGAAATCGTTGGCTCTGGATCTTGAAAGTCTAAATCCATTATGAGATGGCGGGACTTCTCATTGTTAGAGTTTGTCTGTGTGGTCTTACAACATCTTGACAAGGAATAATTGCATTGTCTGACTTTTTAAAGTTAGCCCGGCCTGTGTGGCTCAGTGGTTGAGTGTCGGCCTAGGAACCAGAAGGTCACGGTTTGATTCCCGGTCAGGGCACATGCCCAAGTTGCAGGCTCCATCCTCTGTGTGGGGCATGCAGGAGGCAGTGATCAATGATTCTCTCTCATCTTTGATGTTTCTATCTCTCTCTCCCTCTCCCTTCCTCTTTGAAATCAATAAAAATATATATTTTAAAAAGTCACCACTTTCCCACAGGCATATTAGTTAAGAAAAAGTCCATTATCATTTGGTGAAAAGTCTACAAATATACATAGATGTCAGAAATTTGATATTAGCATGAAGGTTTTAAAAAAGGGTCCAAACAGATCAAGTGTGTGCTACCCCATTTGCATGATAATACTCTTTGTAATTTTCAAATTATTTACATAGGTTCCATTTCCTTATGAGTTATGAGAGTTGTGCAAATCTTTTAGAGTATTTCTCAGTTAACTTCTATAGAAAGATAATTGACAGTGGGTAGAGTTGCCTTAAAAAAGCTGGAAGAAATAATATCTGCAACTTATCCTAAGTGCTTACATATTTCATTTTATTACAGAAAAAAACTATTGAGTTTGTACATTGATGATTCTCATTTTACAGATGAGA
The DNA here is from genome assembly GCF_000412655.1 of Myotis brandtii. Taxonomy (NCBI): domain Eukaryota; kingdom Metazoa; phylum Chordata; class Mammalia; order Chiroptera; family Vespertilionidae; genus Myotis; species Myotis brandtii. The sequence continues at coordinate 1,275,115 of NW_005371555.1, forward strand.
AAATGAGAAAACCGAAGCTTGGAAAATTTATAACATGTTCTCAAGGATTCATGCCCAATAACTAAAAAGTAGGCTGAACTGAGTTCTGTAGCCCCCAGTCCTATGTCCAGGCTGGCCACAATACCCCCTGGAGAGGCTGAACTTCCACTGTGGATGCTGCCCGAGGAGGAACCAGTGGGTTCCCTCTCCGTTTTAGAAGCTTGCCATGAAGCAAGTGATGAAATGTTAGAACTGCGTTCACAGTGAGTTTAAACATGGAATTGGAGTGGGAGAGATGCTGTGAATTATTGTTTCATTTTTAAGTTTAACCGTGAACAAGAGTAACTTGGGCATCTCTAGAAAAATCTTCATCAGCATCATGTTTGAATATGACAATTCACGTGGCCTTAGGGCCCAGAGGGTTTGGAGCTATTTAAAATTTTCCCAGTATGATTCTCAAACTCATTCAGATTGGGGGCCATGGGGTTTAGTGTCTTCTATGGGGCCACTTAAACTTGTGATTTTATTAGCAGGATCGTAGCAGTTGGTCTCATCTCCCTAATCTGGACTCTTACCACTATTTCCCAGTCTCAGAAAAGCATTCTTTTGTTATACAGCCCTTTCTCTTATTCAGATGCTGACATTGTTGGGAGCCTGATCAGTTATGTATAATTTGGAGAGGTGGGATGGTGTCTGAAAGATAACTCTAAACATCAAAAGCCTTTTTTTCACCACCACAAAATGACTTTCTTTTGTTATCTTTTATATCCAGTACTTCTCACACAACCTAAAGAGTAGATTTTCAATATTGTTTTTCTGTGAAATTGGCATATTATAAACCTATGTCATCAACACTCATTCAATAAACATTTTTTTTTTCCTGCCAGTTATCAGTTGAGAATAACTTGATGAGCAACCTAGATTCAGCTCTGGCTCTGACCTTGTGTATAATCCAATGAAGCAAAAAGACCAATCAACTAATCCAGTGAATTTTGTGATCAATTGTTGGGCTTGTGTAAGACTGTTAGTTGTCTCCTGATATTTGGTTTTCTTATCTTTCACAGTAATTGAAATTGTATACTAGTACTACTCTTAATGAAGCAAACATCTACCAACCTTTTTTATTTCCAGTGGAGGTGGCCATGCAATGAAGTCCTGATCAACAGGATCAATATGAAAATATCATGTGACAGCTTCTAGCAATCCTCCCAAGGAGCACCTGGTGCGTGTCCTTTGCCCCTTGTTTTGTCTCTTTCTTCTGTCCTCATGATTGTAATGTAGATATTGGTCAGAGCTGCACTATGGGTCAAGAGAAAGAGGGAAACTCTCTAGAGATAGTGAAAAAGACTGGAGGGGACCTGAGACCCTAAGAAGTTTAGGGAACAGAGCCATCATACCACTAGGGCAGTGATGGCGAACCTATGACACGCGTGTCAGAGGTGACACACGAACTCATTGTTTTGGTTGATTTTTCTTTGTTAAATGGCATTTAAATATATAAAATAAACATCAAAAATATGTCTTTGTTTTACTATGGTTGCAAATATAAAAAAAATTTCTCTATGTGACACGGCACCAGAGTTAAGTTAGGGTTTTTCAAAATGCTGACACGCCGAGCTCAAAAGGTTCGCCATCACTGCACTAGGGAGTTTTATAGGGCATCCTGGGGGTACATTATAGGGAAACAAGATCTGATCTAGTCTGGGAGTCCAGAAAGGCTTCCCCAGAAGTGACATTTCAGCTTGTGTTTGTAGAGTAGATGGCTGTTGTGTTGAGGATGAGGTGAAGCAGAAGGGATGAAGGGGTAATGGAGGATTTCCACCTAGAGAAACAAGGTTACTGTGAGGGAACAATGCATGGGGAAGTGATTTACAGAGTAGCATTGCCCTAATCATAAGACATTCTCATTATGAAGCCCACGCCGCTCAGCACATGCTTCAAAGTCTGCTGGAATTAACTACCTGCCCACGTCTCACCACTTCCATCTCTCTTTGCTCCCCGCCATGACATTCAGACTAGGATCATCAATCTGCCGTTCCCTTCCAGCATCCTTCTCTGCCACCCGGGCCATTTTCAGAGAACACGTTCAACTCTGCCTCCCTCACAGAACTTTTTCTGAATTACCCTGGCTTCCTCAAGAGCTCTGATAACGAGGGCCCTTCCATCCATTTCCACTTGTACTCACTCTTAGGCTATGTGACTTTCCCTCTATTTCTCTTCTCCCACTTACTCCACTTCCCATACGGGTTAACCAAGAGCAAGGACTATGCCCTGCATTTTCTTGTCTATCTGGGAATGCCTCACTCAAACCGCTGCTGTAAAACATTTGGTGACTGAATGGCTTGAGTCCAGATTGAAAGTCCCCTCCAGCTCTGCCTTGCCCATCAAAGTGGCTCATTTAGTGACGAGATTCTTGGAGGACCAGTCCAATGTAATCATTTCTCATCTTGAAAGCTCCAGTATTAAGAGTGGCCCTGAAAAATTCATCAGGGAATAAAATTTTGCTCGTCACTTCTGCTGCCCCGAAGGCCTTTGAGTAAATGATGGCGGATGGTTTGGAGCTATGATGGCCAGATGCAATATTAAAGCTACATTCTGTCTCTCTCTGGTCTGCCTGGTGGAGTTTGATGTATTGAATTTTACATGTAAGAACCAATTTACTTTTGATAAATTCATGCTCCAAGCTATATAGCCCTGACCACTACATTAGGGGCATTCTGACAAATGAACAGGTATGCAGACAGAGTGTGTCACCCAAGAATGTGGGTGGCTTCTTCTGGGGTCCTCGATCCTGGAGAGATTTTTAACTCTTTTTACTCACTGCTGGTTGTCAAAATAGATAAATAAAGTCCTCCATCTTTGGGGACTTTCCCCCTCACCTTCATGGAACCATTACATTTAAGTTCTCCCAAAAATGTAATGTCAGCCCCGAGAAACCAAAACCCCAGCTATACTGAGTCAGAGGGAGAGGAAACTATTGTAGATAGCTGAGCTTCTGTCTTATGAGCTGATCAAGCTAACACGTTTTTTTTCTCATTTAAACATTTTTGAAGAGACTTTCTCTAAATATTTTCATTCGCTCATTACCTTTTACACAGGAAACATATATTTTCTTTCCCCGCCCGCCCCCCCATTCACTTGTTCAACTAATATTTGCTGTGTAACTAGTAAATGTTAGGTACTAAGAACAAAAGAAAATAAATGGTCTCTGACCTCAAAGGGCTTATAATCTAGATATTGGCAAACGTTTTCTGCAAAGGGGTGGGTAGTAGATATTTTTGGTTTTGCAGGCCAGAGTCTGTCACAACTACTCTGCCTTCATCGTGCAAAAGCAGCTATCAATCCTAAATTTCATGTTATTTGTCTGTCAAATATCTACTCATCATAAACACTGTTCAAAGGAAGTACTTCATATGAAACCTTTCCTGGCCATGATAATTGGGAAAATGTATTCCCTCTGCTGTGTCTTCCCATATTCTGTGTAGCTCTTCCTCAGAGCACCTCTAACCCTTGACTGCACCCGTTTGTTCCTCCTTGTGAAAGGCAGTCTAGACAGAGGGAACAATGGGGGCAAAGGCACACAGGCCTGTCCTGTCCTAGAATGTTTGCTGAACTGTTTGGCTGGGTCAGAAGCTGTGAGGAACGGAGTGAAGACAGAAGGTGCGAGTGCAGTGAAGACACATGCTGGGAGGGGATGTGACCACGAGGGCCAGGAGCAGGCCAGGCCGCTTGAACCTGACTCAGTGTAGAATAAGGTCTACTCAGGGGCTTTCCAAAGGGAAATGCATGATGAAATTAGTGTTCAGAAAGAGCATTCCAGGAGCCTTGTGAAGTGGGTGAAGGCTGGAGATGAGGAGACCAGATGGATGGACACGGCGTGTTAGGATGACGGCCGAGGAAGCCAGAGCAGTGTTTCAGGTGCAGGCACCTTTGTCGCCACGGTTCTGGAAGCTCACATTGCACAAGACAGCCGTGGTTTCAGCAGGCCCTAAAATGGGAACCAAAGTGCTTCTAGATTTAACCTCAGCATTCCTTCATGTACGGCTCTAGAAAAGCCATCTCCTCTCTTGAGTTCACACCCTCAGTTGCAACACAAGTGAAGTCGTTTAAGTGATTTCTAGGCTATTTTCTAGCTCTACGTGCCTGAATTTTAATTGCTTGGTCCCTGGTTATTGTTTTCCCTATGAGAATGAGTCCCTGTCCCCTTGCCCCTCCCTTTTTAAAATTTGGGAAACCTTAATCTAATTGTAATATTTTAGAGTGCACAGATTAGGACTTCATTTTATGAAGACTATGTTGAGGAAACTGAAGATACCCTAGAATATTTCCGGTTTTCTTCCCTCCACCCTCGCTTCCCATTGGTTCTCCTTGTAAAATATTTTATGAATCTACTTCTTCCCCTTTCCCCCCCAATTCCACATCCAGCTTATGAGTGTTTAGTTCACTACCTTGGCTTGTGTGCTCCTTTACTCTGGCATTAATCTATATTTCCATGCTTATTTTTTCTTCTCCCTCATGCTTCAGCCAAAAATGCTCTCTGCCTTGAACCTACTTCTCTTGGCATACGTCTCATAGTCTCATAGTAATTGGTTTACTTGTCTGTCTCTTCCATGGGGCTGTGACTGTGACTTATTAATTCTGTATCTTTAGAGACCAGCGCAGTGCCTGGTACATACAATGAATCCCATCAATGTGTGAACCCAGGGAAGGTTTTTATAGCAATTCTCCCCTCTTCCTTGAGTGTCTTTAAATTTTTTTAAAATATATTTTTAATTAATTTAAGAGAGGAAGGGAAAGGGAGAGAGAGTTAGAAACATCAATGATAAGAGAGTATCATTGATCAGCTGGGGATCAAGCCCAAAACCTGGGCATGTGCCTTTGACTGGAATCAAACCTGGGACCCTTCTATCCACAGGCTGATGCTCTATCCACTGAGCAAAACCAGCTAGGGCTTCCTTGGGTGTCTTTTTCATCACTCCTTCCCAGCCCACAGCCAGGCTACCTCTCTGCTGGATGCAAATACAATCTTCTGTGTGGTGCTTTTGCTGAGCGTCTCCACATGGTGTCCACTCTCCCTTCTCAGAGTTTCTTGTAGCATAATTTTTTACATTTCTTTTGCATTAATCTCATTCTTATTTATATTTTACTTATTCTGTGGGGGATCTCTTCTCTCCATAAGACAGGATTATCTGTGAATCACAGCAACTGTGTTTACTTTGCTTCTCCTGAAGCATCTAGGGCAGGGGTGGGCAACCCCTGGCGTGCATGCCAAACATGGCACGCCAGTAACTTTTGCTGGCACGTGAAACCCTCTCTTATAATCTTCCATTTACAGTTGTGAATCTTTGTTCTCAGTGAGGAATTTTGTTAAGTCTCGTAATAGGAGTAGCCTGACGGATGAAAGTAGTAGCTTGTGCATATCTCTGAAGGTCACGAAATATAAACCTGATGTAAAATCTCTGGGATCAGTGATGCAGCAGCAACAGTCTCACTGATAATATCAAACGGAGTCATAAAGTTTTCTGTCGGACTATCAGTGTACATGTATACATTAAAAATAAATGTATTTTTCATCATCATATACTGTGTTTTTGTCGTTCGAATGAATTTTATTATTTCTTCAAGGTTCTTCACATACGTACACCTTAAGAGATATCAAGCAGGCGTAACATGTTCTCAAAAAATTAGGGTTGGCACGCAGAAGAATTTTGAGTCAGAGATTTTGCTGGTTTTGGCACGCACTCACAAAACGGTTGCCCACCCCTGATCTAGGGCAATGTTTGTAACTACTAGGTGCTCAACTAAGGCATACATGGGTAGAATGAGGAATCAAGCTTCCTGCAAGAAAGACACTACCAGCATCAGGTTGTCTGTGTTGTGCCAGACAAACACGATTTTTTTGCGAAATGAAAAGCCTTAGCTGCCCTCTTCCATTGTGGTCTGGTTCTATAGCCTGGGAACAATGGAAAATAGACTACCTAAAGGAAAAAGGGAGGGCCCAGTCTCTGCATTTTAAATGCTGGGAGGGATTTACCTGTGGGGTCCACAAGCAACAATTTGCATCTTGGTTTCTGTGAGGGATAGAAAGGCCCGCATCCAAGTGGGGCTGCTGACACAGCGGGGATGGAGGAGCAGCCAGGGGAGCAGGAGCAGGGGCTCCGGGCAGGATGGAGAAATCAATAATCCACTTATTATTCAGAAGACTGAATGGCTGCAGGCTACTGGCAAGAGGTTCAGCAATTATCTGATTAACTGCTAATGTTACACCAAGAAACCTCTTCAAGACTGCACTTTTTTTGATAAGTGACACCGAATGGCAAGAAGCTGATATTTTGTGCAAAAAGCTGAGAGCTGCAGGTAGGTGGGCCATATGGAGGCCCTGGTGGGCCATCACTCTTTCAAACTTGGAAGCAAATGGCCCTTTTTTTGCTGCTGTTATAACTCTTCCTGGAAATACCAGCTTCTCTATAGCACCATAACTCAAATTTAATATGAGAGCTGAAGTTGTTTTCCTTTTCATTTTGAGCTCTTGCTCAGAACAGGAGGGCCAGGTATCTATCTTTTCAGTGGGACCTTAGAAAACAGCCTTGCATCTCTCTCCTGGTGACACCCACGCTATACCGGGCGGAAAGGTATCTCTCTTTGCTTTGTAACTGTGGGTGCAAAGCTCACCATCCTCTGCTGTCTGCTCTAGTTACTCCCAAGAAATTGCCTTCGTTTTAAAGTCGGATGCCACCATCCTGGCATATAAGTCCTCTATTTGCCCCCTACTCCCCCCCCCACACACACACACACTTCCTGCTTTCTTATGACACTGAAGTAGTTACCAAAAGACTTGGGAAGCTCAGGCTGTCTTGAGGGAAGAACTTGATTAAGATTCATGGAGACTAGATTGTGTGGGTTGATAGGAAGCCACCTTTCCCAACATATTTTTAAAAACCTCAGTTCTCATTTGTTTAAAAATAAATGTGAAAGTACTTACTTATTTCTAACTGGCAGTGATAACCAGAATCGTGATCACAACGGACCCCCTCAGTTTGTGCTCCTGATGACTCAGGAATCTGTAGGCTGTCTCCGTAAACAATGTTGAAAAGTGATTTCCTACTTGTACTGATGATGTCCTGGGTATTCTCAGTGAGTCCTGCTCTGTCCCTCAATTCCCAGCTCCCATGCCTCCCCCTCCCCCTCAAATCTGTGGGGGAACGTGGCTTCTCCAAGGCAAACATTTGGTGGACTTTTCAGCGGGATAATCATTAAAGCCTGGATCAGGCACAAGTCAACCAAGAGAATGTTCACATAAAAACCTCTCACTTGGTCACAGTTCATGAAACAGGGGTGCTTTGAATGCAAAGGCGTTGAGTTTTGCAGCGGAAAGGCCTTTAAGTTAGAAAATCAAATCCTGCATAGCAGTCTTACAGTAGCTTTATTTCCAACATTGGTTAATGGAAAGCCTTTTATGTGGTTATCAATTATACCATGGTAAAAAGTCAATTATACAGTAATTGGAGGATAAAATAATGGATTTACCTTAGGTAAATTCAAAGTCGTGTTTGAAATGTAGCTCCTCATTATTGCATCTTTGATGTCTGAAATTAATTTTATCTATATAATGGTGTTCATTAAATGTAAAGGTTTAGTGATAAATATCTTATAAATTTTAAAAGCACAGTATAAAAACAAAGGGGGGAGTCAAATTTTAAACTGATTCTACGTACTTTTTTTTCCATTACTAACCTCACTTGTTAACCCACTGCTTTTCATCAGTCACCTAAAATGAATATGATGATCAAGTTGAGACTATAACTTTAATAAAATACATTAGAGGTCAACTATTGTCATTACTCAAGCTTTGTTTCCATTCTTGGTGAGCCCCAGTGAGAACAGGAAGGAGAAGCGAGGTTTAGCTGAGCACGGGTGCTGTTCCATGCTCATCACTTCTGCGGTCTTGCCCTGACACTCCCCCCGCTCCTCTGTGTAAGCAGACTGTCTTGTTACAGAGGCAGCAAATGATCTTGTCAGAACAGGAGACTCAGTAAGGGCTGTTCTTGCAACACTTGAGAGAGAAGAGAGCCCCTGCTGGTCTCCTGAATAACAGATATTTCTAGGAAATCAGGAAGTGATACCGCGTATTCTTCCAGTGTTTTGCATGGACTGGACAAACTGAGTGACGGTCAAGCGCATCTTCCTCTGAGACGTAATCAACTTTTGTTCCATCCCCAGTACCTCCTTTCTGTTCATTCCTAAAACCTAAAACCTAGAACTTATTAAAGCTGACCATTCATTAGCCTTAATTCAATGTCCAGTACTGGAGTCAGTAAACAAGTAATTGTTCAATGTCCACCTACTGTGTTTCAGTTGGAGAAAATATTGAAATTCACTTCTTTATATAGGAGATTAAAATGTAAATTTTGAAATTTTTTTTGTCGTGGGTATCTGGTATCATTCGCTAACCTTAAAAAGAGATAAAAAGAGAAAAATAACTCACCAAACATTTTGGATGATAACTGGGTGGTCAGTTTATGACATCTGAGCTGCAATTCCAATTGCAACCCACTGCAGCCGTGTCTGTTTGGCCTTCTGGGTTGTAAGGGCCTTCATTTGTGTCAGAGTCCTTGTTCATTGCTGTCATCACGAGGAAGTCCTTTGCATATGGTAGGAAGAATATTCCGCTTTTAAGTTGAGTGGTAAAGATTTTGCATACCTGCCATTGGGCTTTCATTCCCCTCAAGATGTCCTTTTGTGAGCCTATGTGGCCAGCCCCTGCCCAACATAGCTGTGACAGATTAGGAGAGGCAGCAGGAAAGGATCTATGTATGGAAAATGTGAGCTGGGGTCAGTGGTACAGCACCCGTGGCATGGAATGATTAAAGACACACGCTGGCCAACCCGTGAGTGAATGGAGAGGAGACAGGGACGCCCCTTGGTTGCCCTGACTTGAAATTTCATGAATCTTGAGACGTGTTCTTTGATTGCCTTGCATGTGGCAATTGCTCTGATGTTGAATTATTTTACCAGCTATGAAGACAAAACTTTAATTTTGTAGTGAAAATTTACACTTTAGATACATGTTAAAAATAAAGCTTCAGTTTCTCAAGACAGGCATTTTCATAATGGAAAATTTGCAGAGTTGGAGAATATGACTGCGAAGTTCTGGAGTGTTGGTAGAGTTTACCGGGCTGTGTGCTCACCCAATTCTGCTATTGAATGACTGGCTTCAGGATCTATTGGCCAGATCCCTAGCACCTCCGTGGTTCCTCCATCTGTAAAGTGAATGGCCCAGATCAGAAGCAAGTCAATCTGTTTGAAATGGCTTGGCTCCTCTCATTTGTATTTTTGAACTGATGATTCACTGAGGCAAATTGAGGCCAATATGGGATATTATTTACCTGTTCTCCAGACCATTCCTCCAAATAATCATTAAAGGCTGATATTCCACTCAGGGGTAGTGGGGTACCTAAACTGAATATTTAAGGGTAGCCAAATGCCCATGGTAATAATGTGAATCTTTTTTTGCCTTTGCTATTCTGCCAAACTGAATCAATACCAGGTTTGGTGAGTTTCTGCATGTCTGTGTGTGTATCAATTTTCATGTTTAAAGGGAGGGAGTGACCCTTAATGCTGAATGCTAAAGAGCCAAAATGTAGCAATTTAACCAACAGTGTGAGATGCCCCCACTTTTGTTATGTAAACCTAAAAAAACAGTTGTTTTGTAATAACAGGAGCCATATTTGCACAGAATATGCTTATCCTCTTTGTCAGGAAATCGCTCCAGTTTTTCAAAATGATATGTATTTGGCTAAAAAATTGTTGATAGAAAATCTGGAGTTCACTGTTTTTAATTTTGTGAGCCAACATTTCAGTAATTGACGATTCATTATATAATTGTTTCATTCAATAAAAATTGGATCTTTACTTGAAATTTAAATGCCCAAAAGAACTTATCAATTTGGAATACTGAGGTAAAGATAAAATATTCAAACTCAAAATAATTGCAATAATAAGCATAATATACTTGAATAATAAAAATTCCCAGCTACTATAGAAAATATAGTTGCACATTTAATTCTTTGGTTAGAGACATGGATATCACAAAGTATCTTTAATGTTCATTCATTTGTTCAGCAAATAATGACCTAGACTCACTTTGTGAAAGAGGAGGCAGGAGGTGCACACAAAATTGTTTAAAGGATCCAAGGGGATGGGAGTGGAGCACACTGTTTTATTCTTTCCTTTCTTTCATCCACAGTATCCTGTTTATCAGCAAAAACTGTCAATACTAACTGTAGAGATATATTCATTCTCAACTCAGCAGAAAGATGTTCTTCGAATATTAATCATATTGTGTCCTTCCTTGACTTAGAATACAATCCAAATTCCTCATAAAGCTCTTCAAGTTCTGCCCCTATCTCTTCGACCTACGTTGTCTCACTCATCCCCTCACTATTTTCTCTAGCAGAGTTTTAGTTGAAGTTCTGTGAGCATGCCCAGTTACTTCCTGCCTCAGTCCTTCTGTAGAAGTCTCCCCATTCCCTGCTGCTCAGAAACACCCAACTGCCACCTTTGCAATGGGGGATTCTTTGCGCTACATAAAATCAGTTCCCACCACCCTTACTATCACTACCTGTCCTTGTTATTTCCATTGCATGGTTTGTTTCCTTTATAGCAATTTCATTTGTGATTATTTCTGTTTATTAGTGTGTTCCTTCTACTGCAATGTACGTAAGCCTCATGAAGACAGTGACTGTTGTATCACAGTTGACACTCAGTAAATGATTCTTGGACTAGTGAGTTAATGTCTGGGTGGATGGCCTATTGGCTATTGTTTCCTTGTTGTTGGCAAGATTTACTTCCTGTTAGATATTCCTGGTAGGGATTCTTCTTTCTTAGAATTGAGTGAGCCTGAATTTAAATCCTGAAGCCTTCTAGAGGTGCCAAACACTAAACCTACCAGCTCCTGAGGCCTTTGCATAACTGGCCAGGAAGTGAAAAGGCTGGGGATGTTTGAGGATTTTCATACATTTTATTATTGTGTTAAGTACATCATTATTACTTAATGGGTAATGTTTGTAGTTGTTACAATAAACAAATCAATTATTTGTGCTTTTGAACATTACTGATATTTTGTGATATACTTATTTGTTGTTATACAAATGATTCAAGCACTGGAAATTTTTAAGTACAAACTACTACATTTGTAATTTGAGCTCATAAATAGATGCTTGGAGAAAAACTTTTTGGAGACGAAATCACAATTCACTCAGTCATTTAATTGGATTTCTATAGATTATTGCCTAATGATGGAAAGAGCCAAAGTGTTTTAAAGTATAAGTTAAAATAATTAGAAATGTTAATTTAAAAAACAACAACAACAATACTAGGAGCCTTACATGAAACGTCCAAATCTCATCTCTAGTGACGAATGAATTGTATCTGTTGCCTTACATGAAATATATAGTTACCAGCGACTGGAGTATAGATCATTCTTAAGGTATCATTTTATTTTAACTATCTAGAGGGACACCCTGTTACCACATTTTTCATTTTGTCCTCATGAAGCTGATTGATTTCTGAATTACTTTGTTACGATGATCCAATTTCAGATTTAAAATCCCACAAAGACAAGATTTTCAGGTTATGAGGAAATTTTAATGCTCAGTGCCCCAGTCACTTTTTGTTATTAAGCTAGACACTCGGGGAGACCATCAGTTCTTTTCAGTGCCAGAAAGCCACTGGTGCATTACAGCAGCACTCAATCTAACTGTGGTCTGACCTCGCATGAAATTTCAAGAATCCTGGCTTTGGATATGGAAGCAATATGTTTGTTTATGACTCTGTGTGCACAGCGTAGGCCCAGAGGGCCTGCTCTCTCCTACTACAAACAGTTCAAGGCTTCAGCAGCAATGACATCTACGAGAAGCTGATATCTAAGGGGAAGAAATCCAAATTCCACTGATCAAGCAGGGTGTTGTTGTTTTTTAACTTTATTGAGGTATAACATACACACTAGAAAATTCACTCCTTATAAGTGTACAATTCAATGTGGTCTTTAAAAATGTTTTTATTGATTTTTAGAGAGAGAGAAAGGGAGAGAGAGAGAGAGAAACATTGATGAGAGAGAAACATCATCAATCGGCTGCCGCCTGCATGCCCCTTACTAGGGATCAAGCCCGCAACCTGGCATGTGCCCTGTTTGGGAATTGATCTAATGACCTCCTGGTTCATGGGTCGACACCCAGCCACTCAGTCACACCAGCCAGGCTCAATGGTTTTTAGTAAACTCACAGAGTTGTGAAATATTTGTATTGCACCTGTAAGATCCCTCATGCCCTAAGTCAGTGGTCGGCAAACTGCGCCTCGCAAGCCACATGCGGCTCTTTGGCCCCTTGAGTGTGGCTCTTCCACAAAATACCGACTTCTGCACATGGACCATGAAGTTTCAATCGCACTATACATGTGCGCCTACACATGGTATTTTGTGGAAGAGCCACACTCAAGGGGCCAAAGAGCCGCATGTGGCTCGCGAGCCGCAGTTTGCCGACCACGGCCCTAAGTGAATTCCCATTCCTGTCCCCAGCCCAGGTGACCACTAATCTACTTTATATCTCTGTGGGTTTGTCTTCGCTGCACAGTTAATATAAATGGAATCGTACAATGTCATCTTCTGTGTCTGGCTTCCTTCACTTAGCATAATGTTTCTGAGGTTCATTCATGTTGGAGCTACATCAGTGCTTTTTTTGCTGTGAATAGCATTCCATTGTATGGATATTCTATTTTTTGGTTATTCATTCATAACTTGATGAACTTTTGGGTTTCCCCAATTTGGGGCTATTATGAATGATTGCCATGAACATTCATATGCAACTCTGTGTGAACATGTCTTCACTTCCATTGGAGTAGAATTGTTTGGTCTTATGGTAAGTTGAACTTTGTAGAAACTAAAGGGGAAAAAAACAATTTTGAGAACATGGTTTGGTGAGCTGCAGAGTTTGCAAAGATAAATACAAAGAAACAATTCTTTCTTTAAGAAGCTTACAATTTATAGAAGGTTAACCAAGTTTAAAATCAGTAGATTCCTATAAATCACAGGGCTATGGGGGAGAGTGTGACTATTACAGAAGGCCTAAGAGTTTCTTTAAATAGAGCTCTTCTCAGTTTGTGAGTAGAGACAGAATGTGTTCTGAAAAGTCCTTTGAGATAAATGTTTGGGAATGGTTTAAAGATTTTAGGTTGATGACAAAATAATCAAAGTAAGAAGAAAGGAAAATGGAGCAAGTGGTGAATAAACTGTAAGCAGCCTAGTATGGTAGGGTATTCAGAGGGAACTTTCTGGTCTCTTTCGGTTGAGACCCAAAGGCCTGAATTGCTACTATAGAGGCCCAGAATCCAATATTCTAAATCGGGTTGTCATGAAATATGCAAACGTGCTAAGAAATTATGAAAGCTATTCTGCCAGCAGCCAGCCATCAAAGAATAGGATCTAAGACCTGGAAGAGAAATGAAATAGTTGGACGAGGGAGCCTTTTCTCAACTGTAATTGTTTCTGAGCTGTTTATATCTCTTGTCCACTCCATCAGCGGGAAAGGGGGGAAAGACCTTTATCAGATCCAGGTAAGTTAGAGGTACGTCAAGGAAGCCACACGCTTGCCTTTGTGTGTGCCTCCTGGGGTTTCAGCATGAGGGAGTAGAGCAAAAATTAAAAAGGGCTGCCTTGGGTGCCAGCTGGACTGTGATGGGTAGTGTGCCAGATTTTCATGGGCTAAGTGGGTAGATGAGTTGGCCAGGGGTTATTTTCAAAAGGATCTTGTCCAAGAGGACTGTCTGGTAGGGCAAAGGACTGTGAGAGAGAGCTTGGATGGGACAAACTGCTGAATCCCAGAGGCTGAGGCTGGGGTCTTAAGGAGCCAGCAAGAGAAGGGGCATTGCTCATGTAAAGGGTTCTCCCAAAGAGGGAGAACCAGTGCTTGTGTCTTCTTTGCCTTCAAAGTGGGCCCACCCAGCACCACCCACATAAGACTGTGTGGAATTTTCTTCCATGAACCCCTCACCTACTTGGCCCAACCCCTGGGAGTCAGAGACCATGGCCAGTGAGTGGTGAGAGCAGGTCAAGTTGAAAGAGAGAACAGAAGCTGTGCACACTGCCCTTCCCTCACTGCAAGGCTTCTGACCCTGAGGTCCTCACGGCTGGAGAGCGAAGACAGCTTTAGTTTGAATGAAGAGACTGGGTAGAAGTTCTGATGATCACTGTGGATGACACTTTTAATATTAAAATAAAATTGTTCTTGAGATTGAGTGAAACTAGAGGACTGTTAATTATCCACAATGACTAAGATGAGACCTACCTGGGCTTTCACACAAGAACTGTTGGCAGCATGTTTAATGGTGGAGCGGTGGGGGAACAGGGAGGTTCTAGGCTTGTGCACTATGTCCCTACCACTTCCAGCTCCTTCTATATAATGATTTAGGACTGACATTGTTAGGAGCCCACAAAGATAAATTGGGAGCAAACTTGGAAAGAGTGTATAGCCACTTGGAAGAATTTACAGGGGCAGAGAACAGGTACATAACAATAGCTACATGTTAGGAAGATTAACTTGGACGTTGTGTGTAGGGCGCTTTAATAAGATAGAATTCAAAAATCCAAAAAAGTTCTGAAGATCATGTACTAGTCAGAAACACGATGAGATTATGGTGGTGGTAAAAAATAAATGTTGACTTCTTTTTAAAGAGATATTTACAAGAAAACTTTGCCTTTTAAAGCGAGCAGAGGGTTGCACAACCATTTCTTCCCTTCATTGTATTTAAGATCTTAGTTTCCCTAGAGGACCCCTGGTAGCCTGCAAGAGTTAACGTTCCATTCTAAGCACCTCCACACAAGGGACTCCTTAACATGGGTGGCAAGTAGGAGAGAATTTAGTCCGTTTATTCACTGAGCTCTCACAGGGCTGTGCGGAAACTAAGTAGGAAAAGAATCCAGGGAGGGCAGGCAGATCGGTATTCGATATATATCGCCTCCGAGCTCTCACAGGGCTGTGAGGAAACTAGGAAAAGAATCCAAGGAGGGCAGGCAGATCGGTATTCGATATATATCGCCTCACTGTCAAAATTTCAAACCAAACAGCATGTTTCTACACATCTCCACTCCCCCAAAGACTGAGCGGAAATGGGAAAGTTCAGGCTGTAAATGTCAGTGACTGCGAGATTATAGAGTTAGTAGAAAAACATATTTGCAACTCCTAATGCAGTTAGGCAGAGCCTCGGGGAGAAGGGAACTTTCTAATGGAAGTTTTGCCTTGTAATCAGTGTGCTCAGGCTATTATTAGGCGGAGAGGCTTGATGTGCTGTGGCGATGGGGGTGCTCCAGGTTCCCATTTAAACCAAGTTTCCCTTTCACTTTTCCAGGAGCACTTCAGTCTCCTCAGTACCCATTCCACTGTCTGTAGGGATATTTGCATATGTTTGTAGATGAAAAGGGGCCACATGCTAACCTAACTCAGGGAAGGCCTGCATGGTGGTCTTGCAAACTCAGAGACTTAAAGTAACCACACAGGGTGGTTTGAAATTAAAACCTTTTAATTAAAAAGCAGTTTAAAGTGAGTAGTCATGTCCTAGGTCAGTATCTTCCCTGACAAAGATCAACTTCTGTCTTTACCGAGCCTATTGTCTCTTTGCATCTGAGATAACATGCCTGTGGAATGTCAGGGTAACTTATAACTTCTATTTCCAAAACCCTCAGGACACAGCAAATGGCACCAGGGCAGAGACCACAAATTCTCTCACTGTGATTGTTATCTTGCTGATTGTTGACTGTTACCTATCCTGTACCCACTTATGTAAGAGAAGTATACGTCTATCATTTTACTTTTTACCCAATCCCAGGGGTTCCCCCACCCCCTTCCCACTTTGCTTTCTCCCGCCTCCCTAATCTATCACCAACAAACTTCATATAACCTACTTATGTTTCCTCCTTTGAATGTAATGTATAAAACAAGGTGAGAAACTGCCATTCTCCAGAGCATTATCTCAATACATTGAGATTCTGCGTCCTGGCAAATTGTTGACAGTTTGGCTCAAATAAACTCACAAAAATTCTTTACAGGTCTGAATGTTTCTTAAGTTTATCATTTGAATGAGTAGGCTTACATGATTTTATACCTATGCCTTCCAGGACCCTTTAATTTCACAAATCAACATACTTGAAACACAACCAGCTCTCCCCTCGGTTTCCTCATTTGAAAAAGTTAAGTCCTTGTAGTTCCCACATAAGACTGTTAATAGCCGTCGCTACCGTTTATTGAGCACATGACAAAACTTGATGTCCACCCTGTCATTTAACTCTGATGGGACCCAGAAAGGGAGGTGCTTTACAGGTGAGGAAACAGATTCTGGGAGAGATTCTGAGACTTGCCTGAAAGCACCCAAGTTACACAAATGGTGGATCAGGATTAAAACCAGTTGTTTTACTCCAGGGTCTGCCCTGTCTACAGTTAGTCACCGTCAGAAACAAACCCATGAGGATTTCAGGGACCCAGAGGGGTTCCCCACTGCTGGAGAGAGTCATTGCCACACTAACCTGGTACCCAGAGGTTTCCTGTGGTGGAGAATGAACCCTCCTGTTTGTATAAGCACAATTTACAGGTATTTTTGCATAAGAGTATATGCTAGCTATTTACACACTAACTATAAGGGTCTCTAAGAATGCATAGTAATACATCCATTTTCTTCCCTTCTCTTGTTTCTAAAATGCTTAATTCCTAAGGAATTACTTTAGTCTTCCAGGTCCTGAAGTTACTGTTGTTTGTGCTTTTATTTCAGGGATGTTTAACTTACGCATATTGAGGTTAAAATCCCCCTTTTTTTCCTTTTCTCATGTACAAGTTTATCCTATTCCTTTATTTGTGTTTATTGTATGTAGTTTTCTGTGCTGAGCCAGCTCAACCAAGGGTTCCGCAAGCTGCTGAATCCCACAGCCCATTAGCTACCTAGGAAAGATCTAGGGAGCATCATAAGGTCAAGCCTAATTATGCTAAGAGGGCTGTGCCCTCTAAGCTGGGTCTTGTTTGTGGCTTTGCGAACAGGTCAGTCGGAGGCTTAACCCTATAACTGGGCCCTACAGTTTTTCTTGATGTCTCGATTGCCTCCTATGCTGTGTTTGTCAAAGTCCTTTTCCTCCTCTTTCATCTACTTAAAGTCACAAGGTATTGGACAGGTTAACTAACATCTTTAACCAAAGTTATTTCATGAATAATATAAGAATATTTACTTCATAGTGTTGTTGAGAATATAACACACATAATATATGTGTTTTTAGCTTATAGCAACTTTTCCTCTTTTCTGTTTTCTATGCCTTCTTTTCCTTATCCCATTTTTTTTACTTCTTTCTACGGATCCTATTCTTTTTCAAGTGATAGCTGACCCTGACCAGGTTTAAGACATAGATCTATGTTTTGCACTGCTATTCTGAGTAGACCTATTATCTCCTATACCTGTTTTTATAGTTTTAAAAATTAATTATTGATTTTTAAAATACATGACAGGCACTGGAGATATAATAACAAACAGAACAAGCAAAAATCCTTGCCCTCTTGAAGCTTACATTCTATTGGGGTCGGGGAAGGGAAGATGGACAATTTAAGAATTAAAAATGTAGAATGGAGCTTGTGGGTTGGTGAACACATTGAGCGCTGAAAGGGTGCTGCACCCCATACCTTGTCCTATGCATCTCTTAGATTTGGCTGTGGCTGAGGTACATTCACAAGTGAAAACAAAAGGAATCTATACACAGAGCTTATAGTCTTCAAAAATCATCTCAATATAAATCATAGGCCTAAATGTAAATGAAAAATTATAAAACTCTTAGAAGATAACATTGGAGAAAGTTTAGGTGTCTTTGAGTTTGTTGATGACATTTTAGGTAGAACACAAAGTCATGATCCATAAAAGAAATAATAAGTGGAACTTCATTATAATTAAAAGCTTCTGCCCTGTGAAAGACACTGCCAAGGGAATGAGAATGCAAGCCACAGGTTCAGAGAAAATATTTGAAAAAGTCATTTCTGATAAAGGACTGCTATCCAAATATACAAAAGCCCTGGCCAGTGTTACTAAATGGTTAGACCATCAGCCCATGCATGGAAGGGTCTTGGGTTTGATTTCCCATCAAGGGCATGTACCTAGGTTGCGGGTTCAATTCCCAGCCCAGGTTGGGGCATGTGCAAGAGGCAACCAATTGATATATATCTCTCTCTTTCTCTCCCCCACCCCCCCATTTCTAAAAATCAATTTAAGAAAACCTTGGATGATAAAACTCAACAATAAGAAAACAAACAATCTGATCAAAAATGGGCAAAAGATCTGAACAGAGGCTTCAACAAAGAAGATACACAGTTGGAAAATGAGCATGTGAAAAACTGCTCAACATCGTGTGCCTCAGGAAATTGCAAATTAATAAAACAGTGAGATACCACTTCCCATCAAATGCTGGTGAGGATGTGGAGCAACAAGAGCTCTCATTCATTGCTGGTGGGAATAAAAAATGGTGCAGCCACTTTGGAAGATAGTTTGGCATTTTCTTACAAAAATAAACGTACTCTTACCGTATGATTCAGCAATCACCCTCCTGGTCTTTACTCAAATGAGTTGAAAATTATGTCCACACAATAACCTGCACATAGGTGTTTACAGTAGCTCTATTCATAATGGCCAAAACTTGGAATGAACCAAGATGTCCTTCAGTGGGTAAATGAACTGGACATACTGTGTTACATTCACCCAATGGAATATCATTCAGTGCTAAAAAGAAATGAGCTATTATGTCATGATGAGATATGGAGGAAACTTAAATGCATGTTACTCAATGAAAAAAAGCTAATAAGAAAAGGCTATGTTTTATATAACTCCAACTATAAGACATTCTTGAAAACGCAAAACTACAAGATAGTAAAAAGATCAGTGGTTGCCAGGGTTTATTATGGTGAGGAGATGAATAGGACAAGTACAGATAATTTTTAGGGCGGTGAAATTATTCTATATGATACTATAATGGTGGATACATGTCATTATGCATTTGTCCAACACAGAGAGTGTACAACACCAAGAATGACTCCTAATGTAACCTATGCACTGCGAGTGATGATGATGCATCAATGTAGGTTTATTGATTTTAACAAATGCACCACTCTGGTGTGGGATACTGATAATAGGGCAGGTTGTGCATCTTGAGGTGGGGGTGGAGGAGTGGATAGGTGGTGTATGCTAATTCTTTGTAGTTTCCACTCAATTTTATGATGAACCTATAAGTGTTCTAAAAAAATAAAGTCTATTTAAAAACACAGAATATAAATCTTCTGCATGTCTTCTGACCATGTTCTAATCTCATCTATTTTTTTTTTTACCTGTTGCCATGAGTGCCTATGGAGTGTTCACATTCTACCACTTTTTGCTGCCAATGATTCCAGGAAATGCATTTAGGTTTCATAATAACTTTGTAAGGCAGGTAGAACACCTGACATTTTCTCTGTCTGGTAAAAGAGGAAACTGCTTATGTCATGATGAGATACGGAGGAAACTTAAATGCATGTTACTCAATGAAAAAAAGCTAATAAGAAAAGGCTATGTTTTATATAACTCCAACTATAAGACATTCTTGAAAACGCAAAACTACAAGATAGTAAAAAGATCAGTGGTTGCCAGGGTTTATGGTGAGGGAGAGATGAATAGGACAAGTACAGATAATTTTTAGGGCGGTGAAATTATTCTATATGATACTATAATGGTGGATACATGTCATTATGCATTTGTCCAACACAGAGAGTGTACAACACCAAGAATGACTCCTAATGTAACCTATGCACTGCGAGTGATGATGATGCATCAATGTAGGTTTATTGATTTTAACAAATGCACCACTCTGGTGTGGGATACTGATAATAGGGCAGGTTGTGCATCTTGAGGTGGGGGTGGAGGAGTGGATAGGTGGTGTATGCTAATTCTTTGTAGTTTCCACTCAATTTTATGATGAACCTATAAGTGTTCTAAAAAAATAAAGTCTATTTAAAAACACAGAATATAAATCTTCTGCATGTCTTCTGACCATGTTCTAATCTCATCTATTTTTTTTTTTACCTGTTGCCATGAGTGCCTATGGAGTGTTCACATTCTACCACTTTTTGCTGCCAAATGCTTTCCTCTTGGCAATAATTACTCCCTCACTTTAATCAGTGAATGATTCCAGGAAATGCATTTAAGTTTCATAATAACTTTGTAAGGCAGGTAGAACACCTGACATTTTCTCTGTCTGGTAAAAGAGGAAACTGGTTTGCAGAGAAGTTAAGTGACTTGTTCCAGGTCATGCTCACTGTTGGTGGCCGAATCAAATTAGACCTGTGATCCTCTGATCAGTCCTGGCTCTTTCTCTATGATTATGCAGTAAGAAAACATATAGTAAATGAATCTACTTCTACTTTTCTGTAACATGTGGTGTAATTTATAAATAGTGCTTTTGTTACAAAACAGAGAGTTGGAATATTTAACAACTACATTCAGGACTGGTGGATAGTAGTACCGGAGGGGATTACAACCCTTCTGATTTGTTACAAAAAGTAACTCCTCTTAGATCAGATTCAATATGTGTATTGCACTTCTTTCAAAAGCTGCTAACATTTCCTGTTTCTGAAAGGCAACCGAAGAGAAATCCTCAGAGTCCTGAACACAGAGAAAGCACAGCAGGGTATGTAAGTGAAGGGAGGACGTCCCCTACAACCTCCATAATAACACAGACAATTAAAGAGTGAATTCTCAGCAACTGCTGACAGAGGGGGAGTATTTTATGCAACCAGCAAATGAAGAATTGTTGGGAAGTGACATTTTAATGCCCAGCTCTTAAAACAGCGGCACAACAGAATACCATTTGGATCAAATCGGGAACAATTCCCTAGCAAAGCCTGCTAAGGATTTCACCTTCAGTGTGGTAGGATTAACAGTCGCCACAGAATATCCACGTTTCCTTAGTAATAGGATAATAGCTGTGTACGCAGTCACCTGATTAAAGACCATTTTTCCTAGGCTTCCTGGAAGGTTTATGTGACCATGTGACTGAAGTTATCAAAGTGATCCAAAGTGGCCAATGGGCTGTTATTGGAAGTTATATGTGCACGTTTCCTGTTGTGCTTGAGAAAGGAAGGGGCTAGACTTCCCTTTCCCAGGCTAGAATGAACATGTGATCTTGGAGCAGCCGTGTGGAGCTGGTGTGGAGGGGGCGGGGCCTGCATTGTATGTGTGAGAGAAACACACTTCTGTCCTCTTTAACCCAGTATCATTTTTGGTCTCTCTAATACAGCAGCTGAAAGAGTTCCTAACTAATATAGAAGTTGATGTAAAAACTATATTATATTCAATTTGTAATTTGTTACGTATTACTGTTCCAAACTAACAGTGGCAAACCGTATTTTCCTCCCTCCAGAGTATTATGTCATGCATTCTCATTTTTTGGATGTCCTTATAAATTTAGAGTTAAGAGTACCTTCTCTGCATTATTATAGATCATTGTATTTGGATTGAGTGGACCTCCAAATGAGAGAGAAAGCAGGAGCGAATGAGAGAGCATGCTCAAATGAGAAAAAGCTGGCATGTATCACTGTTTCAAAACTAACAGTGGCAAACCATATTTTCCTCCCTCCAGAGTATTATTTCATGCATTCTCATTTTTTGGATGTCCTTATAAATGTTAGAGTTAAGAGTACCTTCTCTGCATTATTATAGATCATTATATTTGGATTGAGTGGACCTGGCAGCCTGAATAACTGAGCTTCCAGTGCTCCATGCTGCCTGGGTAACTGAGCCTCCAGTGCTGCATGCAGTCTGGGTAACTGAGCCTCCAGTGCTCCAAGCAGCCTGGATAACCGAGCCTCCACTGCTCCATGCCGCCTGGGTAACTGAGCCTCCAGTGCTCCATGCAGCCTGAATAACTGAGCTTCCAGTGCTCCATGCTGCCTGGGTAACTGAGCCTCCAGTGCTCCAGGCAGCCTGAATAACTGAGCTTCCAGTGCTCCATGCTGCCTGGGTAACTGAGCCTCCAGTGCTCCAGGCAGCCTGAATAACTGAGCTTCCAGTGCTCCATGCTGCCTGGGTAACTGAGCCTCCAGTGCTGCATGCAGTCTGGGTAACTGAGCCTCCAGTGCTCCATGCCACCTGGGTAACCGAGCCTCCAGTGCTCCATGCCACCTGGGTAACCGAGCCTCCAGTGCTCCATGCCACCTGGGTAACCGAGCCTCCAGTGCTCCATGCCACCTGGGTAACCGAGCCTCCAGTGCTCCATGCCACCTGGGTAACCGAGCCTCCAGTGCTCCATGCCACCTGGGTAACCGAGCCTCCAGTGCTCCATGCCACCTGGGTAACTGAGCCTCCAGTGCTCCATGCCACCTGGGTAACTGAGCCTCCGGTGCTCCATGCAGCCTGGGTAACTGAGCTTCCGGTGCTCCATGCAGCCTGGGTAACTGAGCCTCCAGTGCTCCATGCCGGCTGGTGTGTTCCCAGGCCTTTTTTATCTAAGTGATCCAAATGCAACACTCTCTGAATTTCCCCATTTAATTAAAACCTTGTTGTGCTATGTACATAGTTTCAATTTAAATAACATTTCTAATATTTTGTTTACTTATCTTCCAAATGAGGATCATACCTTTCACAGTTCCCGCAACCAGAGTGTGGTCCATACGTGGTGCTCCACTAATGTTAGCATCTTATCATGAGCACACAAACAGTTAGCCCCCAATGCTAACACATAAAAACACAGAAAAAGGTAGCAACAGTGCTTGTTTTCTATTAAAGAATTGAGTCTGTTTCCAGAAAAACAAATGGCAGGGAGAAGGAGAGAAAGCTGGTGTGTTCCCACGCCTTTTTTATCTAAGTGATCCAAATGCAACACTCTGAATTTCCCCATTTAATTAAAACCTTGCTATGCTATGTACATAGTTTCAATTTAAAAAACATTTCTAATATTTAGTTTACTTATCTTTCAAATGAGGATCATACCTCCCACAAGGAGGGTGTGGTCCATACGTGTTGCTACACTAATTTTATCATCTTAGCACCAGCATGCAAACATTCAGCACCCAATGCTAACACATAAAAACACAGAAAAGGGTAGCAACATTGTGTTTTTTTTTTCTATTAAAGAATTGAGTTAGTTTCCAGAAAAACAAATGGCAGGGAGAAGGAGAGAAATGTTGGCTGCTAATGCGCAAATGCAACCACCTTTGCACGCTGGGACTAGAACCCTGAGCCAGGCCAATTACTGCAGTAGGCCTTAACTTAGGCTGCGAATTCCATGAAAGTAAAGTAGGTGCTTTGGGGAAAAACGTTTCATTTAACCTGCATCTGTTTCAGATGTGTTAGTTAGAGCTGAAAGGAGTAAGTCCGTCAGCTGAGAATCTATTGATTTAAGCAGTACCATTCTCATATGTTCTCTTTCTTCCTACCACTTTCTCATTATTCTTGCCTTTTTATTTGCTCTTCAGACCTCCGTTACTTAATGAGTTTGCATCTTCTTTGAATTCTCCACCTGGATGCTTATTTCCTGATCAAGGAAAGTTCATTAACATGTACAATATGGAGACTCGGGATAGAAACTTCCAAAGCGATGGATATGCTCCTTGTCACAGTCTTTTAGTCTTTCCCGTCCCCTGACCGCTGTACAGCCTTTTGTCTTTAGGGAAAGTTCACGAACAAGTCTGGAAAGAAAAAAAGCAGGAAAAAACTGTAAGGTATTGTGTGAAGGTAGAGGGTCCTTTAGAATTTAAGACTAGAATTAAAGTTGCAGTTTGAAAATCTTGACATGTATAACATTTTTTCAAAGTATGCCTCCCACACTTTGAGATTTCATGCATTCAAAACATTTTAAAAGAAATTTGAAGACTGGCATCTGGTCATCACCCTTTTATTTTCTTTCCCTGAGTGACTACAAGAACTGCAACGAGCATGCAGAATAAACCTTTATCATCTTAAGTCACAGAAATTTCAAGTTAGTTATAGCAGAGAGGAGAGAATATTAGCGTATTATCCTAACTAATATAACCAACCTAAAAGTAAGGAAGATAGAATCTTAACATAATAAGGGACAGTCCTTTGAGTTGAATAAACGTGTCTCTATGTAAAATTTCTATGTGGGTCCTTTAAAAATCTTTTATTTTTAGCCAGGGACTGGTGAAATATCTCTCTCCCTATTGACTTAAAAGCAGATTATGGATAAATATGAATTACTGGTGTAAACCAGTCCTTCCTTGTACGGAGAGCTATTTGTGCCTGATTTCTTTCTTGTAACTTTTGCCCAATTACCCAGCCAGATGCGCATTCTTTCTGAAGCCCCACACTTGTTGGTCTGGACCTGATCTTCAACTGTTGGCACATTCTGCCTTCTCACTGTCTGGCCCTTTGCTACCCATGAGATGT
The DNA here is from genome assembly GCF_000412655.1 of Myotis brandtii. Taxonomy (NCBI): domain Eukaryota; kingdom Metazoa; phylum Chordata; class Mammalia; order Chiroptera; family Vespertilionidae; genus Myotis; species Myotis brandtii. The sequence goes on from NW_005371555.1 coordinate 1,299,535, forward strand.
TAATAACGATATTGCACACCATCACGCTGCAGTTCATCCATCAGTTTAACCTTACATCTCCCGAGAACCTGAGATACAGCCCCACTGAGCTCGGGTTGAAAGTCAGTTTTTACAAATTACTGTGACCAGTTACTTGCTAAGGTAGGGAACCTTGACAGCCTTGACAGAATGCTTCTGTGGATAAAAGGCAGTGGGGGAATGGCTGAAACCATCCTTTTAAAGAGAATCAATGTGTGTCAGCTGCTTTACTGTCTTGTATACCAACATACATTGGTAGCTAGAACTAAAGTCTCTTATCATAAAACCTCGCTTGAGACCCCTCTCCTCCAACAAATATCTTAAAATAACATAAGAAAAGTGATCCCAATGGACATTGTTAACCAACAATAGAAATACCATTTAAAAACTCTTCATGCTTATCCTTATTAGTTAACTGAAATTCCTTGTTGGGGACCTATAGCTATTGGGGAGCTATAGGCTTATAGCTATTACATGGTATCTATACATTTTATTTACAACACATCTTTTTTTTTTTTTTGACCAAAAAATGGTTGGTCTATATGCCTTTTCCTGCCGTTCCTCTTTTGCTATTAACCATGTGGGTGCTGCAAAGCCAGAATATTAGGGACTTTGCTACTTTTCATTATGAGAGCTTTAATAATGAAAACAGAACAACTGTGGTCAGGGAAGACACACAAACACAGTAAGACAAATCTCAGGATGAATTCCAGAAACTAGGAAACATTTATATTGTCATACCTGGAAATTTCATCCAGAGGAAAATTAATTCTAAAATTAGTTCTCCTTTCATCTTTCCCCCTAAAAGGAAAAGGTGGTAAAAATCATGACTTGGGAAACCCCAGACAAAATTTCCTTCATGTACCCGACTTAGAAAGTCCTGGTGTCCTTGCTTGTTGTTTCATAGCTAGTGGCAAGGAAGTAATCAACTCTCTTTATTTCAAAGAAAGTACTTAAAACATTGCTCTTTCCTAACTATTGGCCTATAAAACTGAAGTAGCAATGGCAAGAAAAGTATTATTTAAGTAGAAGGAGATAAAAGTTAAAATATTTTAAATTCATTATTTATTGATCAATTCACATGCCAGCTCAGTTACTTTCAAGGCTGATGGAGAAGCAGACATGTCTAATATACTCCCACTGTCTTCAGTGAGCATAGCTTCTATAGAGTTAATGAGATATGCTTTCTCAGTTAATTGAGACATATATTTATTGGACACAGCACTTACATTCTTCAGAATTTTATAGGAGTGACTTGGGTTCACTTGAAAGCAGAGCTTGAAACAAAGGCTTTCATGCAGGTAGTTTACTTGGGAGCTGAATAGCAGAGAAGGGAACAGTGTAAGAATGGCTCCTGGACAGGCAACCTCCATGACATACAATACAAGGGGTGTAGAGAAGGAGATGTGGCTTTTATAATTAAGTACTGGGGATACAAAATTACTGCTCTAAAACTACAGTAAAGAATATAGGCAACATATGATTGTGCACAACATGGTTTCATATGGACCAGTGGTTCTCACTGGGATTGATCCACACCTCTGCAGGTGATAAATGGCAATATCTGGAGACATATCTAATTATCAGGATGATGTGTGGTGGAGGTGAGGGGTAGGGGTTATGGGTGTGTGAGAGGGGATGCTACTGGCATTTCCTGGGTAGAGTCCAGGGATGCTACTAGACATCCCACAATGTACAGGGCAGCCTTCCTAATACAAAGAATCTGGCACCAAATGCCAATTATGCTGCTGTTAAGTAGCACCCCTCAAACATCAAATGCCCGCATCACTGGGAATCCAGTTGAAATGTAGACTCTGTTCAGTAGGTCCAGGGTGGAGCCTGACATTTTGCTTTTGCTCACTAGCTCCCAGGTGATGTTGGCTGTGGACCACACTGAGTAACGGCGCTATAGATAGGAGACTTAAAGGTGAGAGATTAATGACAAGTAGAACAACTTTATAAGGGGAATCCCTTAGAAAAGGTGGAGTTTATGATGGCTGAGATTTCTTGATAGGTAGGGTGGAGAGGAAAAGCACATGCAGTATGAATAAAGAAGTAAGGGTGAAGAAACTTGGGTTGAAAGACTTGTTTCATCTTGAACATTACTCTGTGGCCCTAAGCAAGTTACATATTCTTTCAGACCTCATGTACCCGAGGTATTGTAAAGCAAATACTTCAGAGTATTATTATTTTTCAATTGATTTTAGAGAGAGTGGAGAGGAAGAGAGAGAGAGAGAGAGAGAGAGAGAGAGAGAGAGTGAGAGAGAGAGAGAGAGAGAGAGAGAGAGAGAGAGATTTGTTGTTCCACTTACTTGTATACTCATTGGTTGATTCCTTTATGTGCCCTGACCAGAGATGGAACTTGAAACCTGGTCATGGCCCAGAGTATTATTAAATGTAGGTTTAAGAGAAATGAAACCCCCCTTGTAAAGTTTGTTCCTCCAGATGTAATTTCTATAGCCAGCCTGTCCAGGTTTGAGTCTCAGCTATGCTTCATTCATACTGTGTGACCTAGAACAATGCTTTCCTGGTTTTTACAATTTTATTGAACAGGAGTTCAGTCAAAATTAGTTCTTATATGGGATATGACGTGGGGTTTTACAAAACTACTGCTCACAGGTAGTTGGCATTTATTCGTTTCTTACTAGGTGCCACTCTCCTAAGGACTTTACCTGTATTCTGTCTGACATTTTAAAGTTTCCCTAAATTAGCGGATGCAGGTCATTATTGTGACCTCCATTTCACAAATTAACCAAGGTTAGGTAACTTGCCCAGGGGCATAAGTGAGTAAATGGCACAGCTGTGGGTTAAGTACAGACTGTCTGGCTATAGAGGGTGCTTTTAGCAACTATATTGCTGGCATTTTTCTTAAACACAGGTATTCTGTCTCTTTATTTCTAGCTTTTGTTTCCTACAAGCATTTTGCTGTGACTAATGGCTGGTTCAAGAAACTATGGTATTTTCAGGGCTCTAGAAAGGATTCAGCAAAAGAGCTTACTATGTCAGAACTTGGAAGTTTTTCTATGTATGGGGAGGGACGTGTCCCTGGACTCTTCTAGATTGGTTACTTTTTACCTGAACTTTTCATGAGCTTAAGATTTCATGGAAGCAGTAATAGGTACCTGCAACCCATCCTCAAAATTTAGAGTGTTTAATGTATAGCAGGTATTCACCTTATGATAATATGGCACTGCCTACAAAAATGTCTATGTGGTAGTTTTTGAATGGATTTAAACAACTCCTAGCTTCCCAATATGTACCCCATACTAGTAATCCTATATAATAAAAGGGCAATATGCAAATTGACCCTAACAGCAGAACAACTGGGAATGACTGGTCACTATGACATACACTGACCACCAGGGGGAAGACGCTCAATACAGGAGCTGCCCCCCGGTGGTCAGTGCGCTCCCACAGCCAACCTCCCTCGGCCCTGATTGTCAGCCAGGCCAAGGGACCCCACCCACACACGAATTCGTGCACCAGGCCTCTAGTTGAAAAAAGAGAGAAAACCACTGAGGAAGTAGCAGTGAACAAGTTCTCAGACCAAAACGCAGCCAACCTCACACCGCGCAGCAAAACATCAGCAAGACAGACACGACCCAACGAGCGTTGGGGACATCGGCGCCGAGGAACATGCTGAAATGCCCGGAAAAGGGCCGGCTCCAGAGCGGCGTCAGACGCCGTAACAGAGACACTCCAAGCAAAGAGACGCTAATAATAATAATAATAATAAAAGTTCTTGTAGAAAGTTTGGGAATCATTGATCTATAATATTGTCCATCCCAATCAAGACTAGGTCAAACTAATTTATACATATAATGTTTTGCTCTATGAAAATCTCTTCCTTCATTAAACAGAATCTTCCATTTTCCTGCCTCTTAGGGACATTTTTTTGATTTATCTGAAAAAACAACAAGACAAAACAGCTAAGTTGGCAACCTCTCTTAACTCAGCCCATTTCGAACTATGTCACCCCCCACCCCATGTGCCTCCACCCTCACTGCCCTGGAAACGTGAGTGGCCGGTTCCCTTGTCAGCAGCAGCGCTCATGCTGGGGCAGAACGTGACGTTGCTGATTCCCACTTTTTACTAGTCTATTCTCTGAGGGGGATGTGGGTGTGACAAGAGCATACCAGGGATTTCTTTTAATAAACTTGTCATACAGTCTCTTGCGACCGGTTTTAAACAAGTCCCTGGAACTGGGGGAAATGAAATGACAGCCCTGGGAGACTGGACAGACGCACGTCAGCCCCGTGACTTGCTTTATTTCCCTTGCCTTTGTTTCTCCCGCTGAGCTGAAACATTGCTCCCGCAGAGCCCGTGATGCTTGCTGAGTGAAAGGTCTGTGGCACTCCAAAGCAAACACCCTCCAACAGCCTCCAGTCCCTCAATAAGAGGCAATTACAACCCTCTTTCCTGGGAAGTGTCAGTCATAAAGGCAAAGGAGCCTTTGGAGATGGGTTGGAGTGCGTCAGTCATTCAAAGAGTAAACTCTGGCATTGAACAAATGGTGCGTTCCTTCATGCAGTGCCAGCAGGCAGCTTCTGGCTACAAACTCTTTTGCAGGGATGAAAGCCTTCCTAGTGGAGTTCTAGCAATTCTAAATATTTCATGCCTGTGCTCGATCAAAAAGTTGCCATGGGAAGGCTGGCTGGAAGATGTATTATCAGCTGGGTATTTTCCAAGATAAAGTTGCTCATTAGCTTGTCCTTCTCTGCCCCATTCCCACCCAAGTCAGAAACTCCAATAGCAAGCATTCTTTAGGAATTACAATTCCTATCTTGGGTATCTTCTCTAGTGAGGCCTGTCAGCTCTGCCTTACAAATCCTGCTCAAAACATCATATACGCTAACAGGAGAGGAAGCAGAAGCTGCTGTATCTTATGATGTGTTTTTGAAGTAGTTGTGGAAACCAAGATGTATTAGTTATCTATTGTATAACTGCCCCCAAACTAAGTAGCTTAGAAATAGTAGAAGCATGGAACAGACTGTCGAATCTCAGAGGGAAGGTGAGGGTAGGTGGGAAGAGATCCACCAATGAACTTGAATGCAGTCATGCATAAGAATACATGGATACAGACATGGGTGAAGACCTGGGGCGAGGGGGTAGGGGCAAGCTAGAAGGGGTTATTGGGTTAGGGGCAGGGAGGGAGGGGACATATGTAATATTTTTTTAAAAAGAGAAGTGACTCATGGGTTGGGTTGAGTCTGTTTCTTATCATTTTTGTTTCCTCCATCTGATAGTTTTGATGGAGATTTGTTTGATAGCTGCAGGAGGAAGTTGGAAATTCCCGTACCACCTTCTCTGAGATCTGTCACTCCCCTCCCAGTGTCAGCATCTCCTTCATCTTCCAAGATCAGAGCATATTCCACGATTCTCCAGTGATGAAGAGGTCCCCGAGAGAGATATGGATTTTTATGACCCATGGAAGTGATGCAGGGTCACCTTCAGCACATTCTATTGGTTAATACAGTTATAATCTCTGCCAAAGTTCAAGGTAAAGTCCCTCTGAAGATATATCAACATCACATTGTAAAAAGAAAGAAGAGCATGAAGGATTTATATATATAAATCCTATAATCTATCATAGCAATGTAGTGTTTTCTAATATTTCCATTGCTTTTATATTTAATATTAGTTTTAAGTATCACTTGAAGTTGATAAGTCAAGAAATCTCACCTCCACATTATGAATAAAGATGCCGAGGCTCAGAGAGATGTAGATATCTTAAAATCACCCAGCTATTTAATGGTAGATTTGGGACTACAATGCAGCTTCTCCAACTGCTGGACCGCTGCTCTTTTCATTAGAATTTATAACATCTACAGCTTGTAACATCTCAGCAAATGATCATTTAACGAGTACTTTCGATAATGGAGGCCCAGTGGTAGACATGGAGCTTTAAAGATGAATGTGACACAGTTACTCCTGTTAGAGAACACACGGTCACATAGAGAAGGGGAGCACATAAATGCAAATGTTCAAAAGAATAGGATGTGTGCAGAAATGAGAGAAAGCGAAGATGCTGTTTGAGCAAAGAGAGAATCCTTTAGCTCATTTTAGGATCAGGGGTGACTTTGGGGCTGGAGGGATGGGGTAAATATTTACGCTTACATTGTCATTGCTCAGCTCACTAAACCAGACAGCTCTCTGAAAATAAAAAAGCACACTGGGTACTGATATTTCAATATGCATATTTTAAAATGTATGTCTTACCTGATATATGGTAAGGCAATTTCCTTTTTGTTTTGTCCTTCAATAAGTGTATACATTTGTTATATCTTGATTATGGGCGTGTCTTACTGTCTCTCACTATTTTGAATAGTGTTGTTAAATACTGTGGTTTCTAATTGGCGTTGCTGGTGTATAAAACTTCCCTTATTTTTCTCATGCAGATATTTTATGCTACGGTCCTGCTGAATCTTTCTACCTTCTTCAGTAGGATGCTTAGCTTATTGATTTTCAGCTTTCCTTCTTTCCTAGTGTATTCATTGTAATGCTACATGTTTCCCTTTTATTATTGCTTTAGCCACATCCCAGTTAGGTATGCAGAAATGGTTTTAATTTTGCTCAGTTCTGTATATTATAATTTCCATTATGAACTCTTCCTGAAAACAGTGTATTTTTAGAAGTGTTTCTTTTAATGTCTTTTCTCCCCCAATGATTTTTAGAGAGAGTGGAAGGGAGGGGGAGTGACAGAGAGAAGCATCGATGAGAGAGACACATCAATTGGTTGCTTCCCACAGGAGCCCCGACCAGGGCCATGGATCAAGCCCACAACTGAGGTACATGACCTTGACCAGAATCAAACCTGGGAACCTTCAGTCCACAGGCTCTATCCATTGAGCCAAACCTGCTAGGGCTCTTTTAATATCTTTTAATGTTTAATGTATAATACACACACAGTTGTACTATTGGTTCTGCTTCTCTGAAGAACCTTGACTAATATTCTTGGCAATAATGTTTATCCTTCTTCTATAATGCTGGATCCACTTTTCTAATGTTTTGGTGACAATTTCTATGTTTATATTCGTGAGAGATAGTGCTATAAATTGTTGTTATTTTAATATTCTTGTTAGATTTTTGTATCAGAGTGTTACTGGTATCATAAAACAAGTTGGAAAATGTTCCCTCCTTCCATATTGCTTGAAAAGGTTTGTGTAAGATTAGTTGTTCTTGAAATATTTGATAGCATTCACCAGTAAAGCCACTTGAACATGGAGATTCTTTTGTGGAAATTTTTAAATTACAAAGTCTTTTTTAAAAAAAAAAGTATAATGACTGTTCAGATTTTTTATTTTCTTGGGTCAGTTTTAATAAATGGAATTTTTTCAAGGAAATGTTTCCATTTTATTTAAATTATTCCATATACTGCCACATGGTTGGTTATATTATCTTCTTATTTTCCTGTTAGTGACTGTAGGATCTGTGTTTATAATCTCTAATTCATTCTTCATATTGATCATTTGTTTTTTCCCCCATGGTCAGTTTTTCTTATCGTTTGTTAGTTTTATTACTCTTTCTCAGAGAACCAACTTGTGTGATTCTGTTATCTTTATTATTTCCTTAATTCTGTTTTCTTTGTCAAAGTTGGTTATCTTATTTTCCTGTTAGTGACTGTAGGATCTGTGTTTATAATCTCTAATTCATTCTTCATATTGATCATTTGTTTTTTCCCCCATGGTCAGTTTTTCTTATCGTTTGTTAGTTTTATTACTCTTTCTCAGAGAACCAACTTGTGTGATTCTGTTATCTTTATTATTTCCTTAATTCTGTTTTCTTTGTCAAAGTTGCAGGGGTTTTTTAACTTATGAGTTATAAATTTAGATAATTAATCTTCAACTTTTATCTTTTCTAATATAAGCATTTAAAGGCAAAATTTTCCCCTCAAGGGCTTTATATAGCTGCATTCTCAAAATTTTGATATATTGTGTTTTCATTATAATTTAAGCTGAAATATTTTCTAATTTTCTTCGTAATGTCTTATTTGACCTATTGGTATTTAGAAGGAAGTTGATTAATTTCTAAATATTTGAGGATTTTCTAGATATTTTATGGGTTTTGACTTATTTAATTAATGTGTTAGAGAATATATTCTGGATTATTTTAATTCTTTGGGAAATTTTTGAGATTTGTTTTATTGCTCAAATTATGGTCTTTGTGTTTGCTTGAAAAGAACATATCTTCTTCAGTTTTTTGGGGGGTGTAACATTTTAAGCACATTCAATGTGCTTAAATATTTTATATTCTGATTTTTCTCTATATGTTTGTTTTTTCTTAATTGCTGAGAGAAGGTTTTAAAATCTCTAACTATGATTGTGAGTCTCTCTGTTTCTTCTTTTAATTCTGCCAGTTTCCTAATTTCCTGTTACTCTAAATTTCCCATTAGTGCTTTGCCATTGTATAACATGGGCAGCTGAGTTTCTTGCCCATCACCACCTGATTGCTAAACAAACACCACATAATCTAAGTTTTGTTATGAAATTATTACATGTCAAGGTACCAATTTCTCTTAGTTCAAGTAGGCTAAGTGCTCTACTAATCCAAAAATTGCAGTGATTTAAGGTTTATTTTGTGCTCATGTTACAGTCCAGTGTGTGTTGCCAGGAAAAGGGCTTTTGTCCACAAAATCAGCCAGGACATTGAATCCTTCTTTGAGTGGCTCCTCCCTTCCCCATGACCCCAGAGGGAAAACTGGATTCCTTGAATCCAGCTAACAAAAGAGAGAAAAGAGTTAGTAGTATTGCACACTCAGTGTTTGGGGATGGGTCTAGAAAAAAATGTATCTCCCTTTTGCCTATATTCCATTACCTGAACTCAGTTACCCAGCCACTCGAACTGAAGGAGAAGTGACAATATGGACCGGTGTGTGACCAGGAGAAGGAAAAGCATTTTGGTGCTATGTAACATTATCTCTAGAACAAACTTCAGTTCCACCAAGATCAGCTCAACACTGTCTTTTAAGCTACATTATATAACATTTCATTTCATTCCATTCTAAGCACTAAAGCAAAAATAAAGCTTAGTGCCGTGGGTTGCATAATATATTGAATTCCTGCTCACATAAAATGCCATGTCTTCCATTACCTTGGTTGAAATTAATTATTCTCACCTCTGTCATTTTATGGCCTTTGCTTTGAAACTTGGTTATAATACTTACCATGGTCTTTCTTGCATTAAAGAAAGTTATGGATTCTTTTTTCTCTTTCCCTGTAGATGCTGAGCCCCTTGAGGTAAGACAATTATGCATATTAATCTTTGTATCCCTACAGGTGCCTAGAACAGTGTTTCAACATTTGGTTCATAGGCAATCTATACATTTGTTGAACTGAATTGAAAGATTATAATTCAACAAACTATCAAGAAGTTTGCAGATTTTCTAAATATATGTGTGTGTGTGTGTGTGTGTAGACATATATGTATATACATATATATGGAAATATATAATTTTTATAAGTCAGGTTCTCCAGAAAAGAGAAACCAAAAGGATGTGTGTGCATGTATACACTTGACAATTACAACTTTGAACACTATGTTCTAAAATAGTTCTACCAAACAGTCCTACAAAAGGGGCAAGAAATCTACATTTTCAAGATAATGAAGAATTAAGGAACTTTTTTTTTGACAAATTCCCGTGAAGAAATTACGATTGGGGTGCTTCTAGAAATAACAATGCTCACATGTAAAATTCTAAATAAAAATTTAACTGCCAAGCAATTCCCCTTGATTAGCACCTTATGAGGAGTGAGGATTCTCTGATAATGTTAGAAGAATGACACTTAGTCAAAAGTTCAAGTGATGTGCCACAAGTATGAGCAGTGTAACCCGGATCTCTTCAATTAAGTATGATTAACAGTAGGTGGGTTCTTATTTTTCTCCACAGAAATAGAATGAAGGTCTTCCTGATGATTAAACTGATTGTTTTCTCAAGAGCCTATCCAAACTAAAAATCTTACCTTGAAGGCCCTAATGGTTAGTGTTTTATTCTTCCACATATCATGTTTAGAAAGCAAGAAGAGTGGATTATTTTTGTGTATTGTGGTGAGGAGTTATGCTGTTAAGCATGAGCAACCAGCACCCTCACTCGACTGAGAGGAAATGACCATGTTCAAGCTTGGGTTGTTGAGTGTGTGTGTGTGTGTGTGTGTTCCAACTCCAAGTGACTGTGACTTGGATTAACATTGGCATTATCATTTTCTCGTAGATAAACCTAGCCTTAAAGGTCTATTGATTAAAACCCTGAGTGTATGGCTGGAATTTTCTTCAAGGACTTGGTCAGCCCTAGGTTTATTGTGTTATGTTATAAGCAGAATGAGGAGACTCAGGGTGCAGATTTGAAGGTTCATCTGATTTTAGTACATCTTTACCTCTGACTGATAATAAAATCTTAATAGAAAAGAGCATTTACTTTACATTTTTTTCTCCTTTGCTTTGGAGGATGCACCTTGGGAAATTTCCTGCTGTAAAATATTGTCTCCCAAGTTACTAGCTCCCTTTTGAGACCCAAAATATACTTTGTGAGCTTTCCTGAGACTCAAACACAGTGCTATTTCTCTTGTTATTCTTTTCTTGAAAACCTCATTCATGTCAAACAATGTGTGCATAATCTATCTACACTAATAAAAGAGAAACATGGTAATTAGCGTATGACCACTACCCTTCCCATTGGCTAATCAGCATATCCTTATGCAAATTAACTGTCAGCCAAGATGGCGGCCGGCAGCCAGCACTGAAGCGAACAGGGAGGCTTGCTTGCTCCAGTGACGGCGGACTCCAACGTTCCCCACCTGACTTGCCGGCCTCTCAGCTGCAACTCTAAGCAACTATGT
>NW_005371555.1:1311290-1325820 GCF_000412655.1 Myotis brandtii
TTGAGTGTGACAGGGGGCGGTGTCCCAACCCCCCAATCGGCCCTACCCTGAGCGTGACTGAAGGTGGCATTGCAACCTCCCGATCCGCCCTGCTCTCTGCATGACAGGGGGCGGCGCCCCAACTCCCCAATCGGCCCTGCTCTGAGCCTGACCAGGGGCTGCACCTAGGGATTGGACGTGCCCTCTGCCACCTGGGAGCAGGCCTAAGCCAGCAGGTCGTTATCTCCCGAGGGGTCCCAGACTGCGAGAGGGCACAGGCCGGGCTGGGGGACCCCCCTCCTCACCCCTCCGAGGGCACAAATTTTTGTGCACCGGGCCTCTAGTATATATATAAAAGACTAAGCGACCGTCCAACCATCGGACTGGTAGCTATGACATGCAATGACCACCAGGGGGCAGATGCTCAATGCAGGAGCTGCGGAGCTGTGGTGACTTGGCAGCGGCGGTTCTCAGGTCATGCACCCTAGAACCAGATAAGAGGGAGCCCAATTCCAGGGTGCATCTCCCGAGAACTGCCCTCTCGCAACCTGGGACCCCTTGGGGGATGTTGGACAGCCAGTTTTGGCGTGATCTCTACAGACCAGGCTGAGGGACCCCACCTGCCTGAGGGACCCCACTTACTCCACAGATGCATTTCCAGCCACAGTGCTGCCCCAGGTGCACCGGACCACGGGAGGGTGGCTTCAGGGCATGTCCAGCCCATCTCACTCAGTCCCACCCCGCTGGCCACCTTCTAATTAATTTCCTTTACATTTGCATGAATCTGTGCACTGGGCCACTAGTTAATTATAATGACTTATTACACATTTGAACAAATAACCGTGAGCATACCATCAGAATGAAATATTCAATCCAACAAATATTTATTGATCAGCTAATATGTGTCAGGAAACATCTTTGGTCCAAGTTGGGTCACACCAAGTTGGATAAGTTTCATTTCTTGATTTTATAAAGATGACAGTATATTGGCGGTATATTTTTTGATTACTGCTTTAAATAATGGTGGAGTAATTTTGTTAAATAACCTTCTCACAGATAAGAATTACAAAATCCAGAAATAATGTATGCATATGCATTTCTATATCTTATATGTGTGTATAAATGTGTGAATATATAGGCATATATGTAAATCTACATTTACATATCTATATCTACCATGCAACTTGAAGGCAGCAGGTAATGACCTATAGTAGGTAATAATTTCAGTCTGTTACCCTTGAGAGAAGAAATGTAACAGGTGAGATTTGCTATTTTGAGGTTCTTTGCTTGAATGCATGCCCAGGCTTACTCAAATTTCTGAAGGCAGAAAGCCACTGTCTTACTGGATGGAGGCATCAGAGAACAGATTTGGAACTAGAGAAATAGCCAGAAGTTAGGGAGAAATCCTGGAAGAAAGAGACACAAAGTGGTTCAGCCCCCAAACCTGCATTTAAAATCCACTAAATGCTAGCTCCTCAATGGGCCAAACTAGTTGTCATGTTTGGGGAAAATCCCATGGGGTCCAGCAAAAAATCAAAGAACTATGCAGAAGTATCAGATGGTTTCTGCAAGAAGATAGAATTTGGAGTTGAATTCAGCCAAGTTATCTGGTTCTAGAAAAGAGATCACTCATCACAGTAACATAGCAATATCTCATTTCTACAATTTATTATCTATAATATGTTGTACATGGAAAAACAAATGTGAAGAAACTAAAAATGTGACCCATACTCAAGAACAAAGCAGCTCATGTAAATTGATCTTGCACTAACCCAGATGCTGCAATTAGCAGAAAGTACTTTAAAACAGAGGCTATAAATATTCTTAAGGACATAAAAGTCTATTGATTAGAAGCCTGAGAGTATGGCTTGGATTTTCATGGTGTAGATCTCAACAGAGAAATATAAATGAAAGAAAAAAGACATTCTAGATCTTAAATATATAATAACTGAAATATATAATTACTAAACATTAAAGGTGACAAGAAAAAAGTAAGTATATTTAAAGATGAATTAATTGAAACTATCAATGTGAAGAATAGAAAGAAAAGGGATTGATGTTAAAAGAATAGAGCCTTAAAAATATGTGAGCAATAATAAGTGGCTTAACGTATACGAAATTGGAGTACCAGAAGGAGAAGGGAAAGAGTGTGGAAGAAAAAAGTAAAATCTATGTTCCACAGTGTAGTACCTCTGAGTCTTTCTTGTTCACAGTTGTATTCCCAGCACCTAGGATACAACTTGTAAATATTGTACAAGCACATATTTGATACTTACTAACACTTTGATGAATAAATATATAGTGCCAGAGACTGAAAAAATACATTGTTTAAGTCCTTGCTTTATAAAATCCCGGTGAACAATTGGGACATAGGTAGTAATGCTGGTGAATTGGGTGGTGGTAGGTGGGGTTCAGTAGTGTCTGACTCTTTAGAATATTAAAGAGGAAATACTGGGTGCTATGGAGAACACTTTTGGTTAATTTCAAAGTTCCAAATAATTTACTCCTCTGCTTATTTTCTGATGTTTCAGGGACCAGCTTTATTTCTCCTCCTTGTTCTATTTCTAAGGCCTAAGCTGGGTGCTAGAATAGAAGTGTACCACTAGTTATTGAGTAGCATTGGCTATCTGGTCTATAAATGACATTCAAATTGTATTGTCTTGACACACTTGGGTCAAGGACTTAAAAAAATAAAATAAAATATGAAATAGGGATACACAGACTGATAGGAAGAGAGACCAAATATGATGTCTCATTGGTGCACAGTAAAGACCTGGGATTCTTACTTGGATTGATTTCAAGAATTATTGTTTAAGCTCTGGACTTTTAAAAGTGCATGCATATGAGCCCTAGAAAGATAGATTGAATCTGAGAGTCTTGGTGCCTCTAATTCTGAGAAAAATCAAAGCTGAGGGTACATAGACCAGATGAATTCTTTTCTTTTTAAAATATATTTTATTGATTTTTTACAGAGAGGAAGGGAGAAGGATAGAGAGTTAGAAACATCAATGAGAGAGAAACATCCATCAGCTGCCTCCTGCACACCCCTACTGGGAATGTGCCCACAACCAAGGTACATGCCCTTGACTGGAATCGAACCTGGGACCTTTCAGTCCACAGCCCGATGCTCTATCCACTGAGCCAAACCAGTCAGGGCAAACCAGATGAATTCATTGTCTTTTAAATGGTGCTTGAACAAATATAGGAGAACTGAATAATCTGAGGAGAGGGCACACATTTACAAGAAAGAAAACACTACAAATTTTGTAAAGGAAAGTTACCTTAAAAAAATTGATTTTAGAGAGCGAGAGGAAAGGAGAGGGAGAGAGAGGTAGAAACAATCATGAGAGAGAAACATCCATCGGCTTCCTCCTGCACACCCCCTACTGGGAATCAAGCCCGCAACCTAGGCATGTGCCCTGACCAGCAATGGAACCAGGGACCTCTTGGTTCATGGGTCAGTGCTCAACCACTGAGCCACATCAGCCAGGCATGACTTTTTTTTGTGTGTGTGAGTTCATATATCTGCGGTGTAGACCTTTTCAGTATCTTAAAACTCCATTCTAATAACAGGTTAAAATAAACCCAAATGTTTTGTGGTACATTTTGTATGCAGGAAAGAAAGTGAGGGAGAGTTTCACACATGGTAGAGTGACAATAACACTTGACCTAAAGCCAAGTGATCTAGCCACATGCCTGCTTTCCCCTAAATAGTTGTATGACTTTGGGCAATCATGTCTACTCCCTGAACTTAAATTCCTCACATATAACATACAAATTTCTTTGGTCCCTTTCAGTATTTTAAAAGAGACAAAAGAAAAACATATTAAAAGTGCTTTTGATTATTTTCCATAATGAGAATCTTAGAATTACTCCAAGAATTGCTTCTGCTCTTTCGTGCCCACCCAAAGCACTAGTATTATATTTAAGCAGATGCACAGGTAGGGAAGGCATAGACCTCTTTGGGTAATATTGGGGTTGTCTGGTAAGCTGAATACTTGAGGGATGAAGTATGAAGACTTTCACTAAAAAGAAGGCTTGGGGATGTGAGTAAATACGGGGGAATCTCTTATCCTCTTCATTCTTGCTGTGGCGTTTCTTTGGAGGTCTTTGTGATTACTGCTTTAAATTAATGGTGGATAGTTTGGTTAAATATTTGTTGATATCCAGTCAACAAATATTCATTGAGCACCTACTGCGTACTAAGCACGTTTTAGGAGCTGTGAACAGAACAGAAATTCAGGCTGTCATAGCACTTGCAGTTTGAGACTTACACCCTTTTTCTGACCTGTCCTGTTCATGCCATTAATTGATCCCCACTACTTTTAAAGTTAAATCCAATATTAACAAAAGCTAGGGAAAATGTTCAGTACGGAGGAAAGAAATGTTCTGCCTGGGAAATAAAATGGCAGCAGACAAAATTGCCTCTAAGGAATCGGAGAGGACTGAAATACACAAGCCCTGAATCACATTTTGTGCCTGGAGGTGGGACGCGCCAACACACTCAAAGCCCGATCCATCCAAAGTCACCCGTTTTTATATAAAGCCATCTAGCACAGACACAGCCGTCATATGTTACAATTTTCCTTGCCAAAAAATTAATTGGCTCAGGCTGACTTTGAATTCATCCCAGATTTGCACAAACTTGCTGAAAGGTTTGTCTACCTCAAGAAAACTTTTGATAAGCCCTGTTCCAAGTTTCAGATTTTTACAAAAACCTGAAACCAAGCAAGATTTTCTTTGTTTCCAATTTGGTGCGGAGGTACAGCAAGCTCTAACTACAACGCCTCAAGGGGACATAGGAAGACAGACACAAAAAGGAAACTCTTTGAAACAGGTAATTAAAGAGGGAAAAGACAGCGGGAAAACAAATAAGAATCAGAAGCTTAGCTGAAATTGTAAGGTTATTAATAATCGATTTACACTGAAATGTTTCCATGGTATTATGGCACTTGAGAGGTATGCATTTCTGGATACATTTTATTGTTACAAGTTAGGAATTTTCAGAAGGAATGCCAAACCTGTATAGAGTGATTCATAAATAGGAAATACGAAACAAAACACTGTCTCTCCTACCCTCAGTCCTACAGAGTTTCACATTTTTTTCCTCTTATTTACTGGCATTCAAAGATGAGTTAGCATAAAATGGAAAAATAATTCAATTGGAAATGGTGTTTTAGTCATATGCAGGGCATACCACACAGTTGAGACTTAAATAATCAAACTAATTTACCTTTGGGTGACTTATTCAACAAAATCAGTCCCAATATTTGATTTCAGTCTTTTTATTCAAATAACCCAATTTTGTTATGACATTTCCCCATCCATCCTTAGTTTTAGGTCAAGGTAGGCCAAGAGAGTGGACGCAGATTGTTTTTGTTCTTGTCTATGCCTTTGTAAGATCTTTTACATTTGGAGACAATTGAACTGTTTTTATTTTTAAGTCATAGAAGATTATTTCATGAAAGTGTTGTTTGGATAGTGAAGATCCTTTGGGTTTCGCATTGAAATGGAAATATCTGTGATTTTGTTATTTCACTAATAAAATAGATTTTGAACACCTACTATCTGCCCAACCATAGGAGATATGTAAACTCAAGGATTTACTCACTTTATGAAAATGAGAGCAGTCCTAGAGCATAAAATCAGATGACAAATTATGTTGAATTTATACATCATTTAAACAAAATTTGGAGAGTGAAAAAGGGAGTAGTATAACTAAGGATGGGTGAAATTTGGGGTTAGAAGGGTGTGATTAAGATACCAAGTCAAGAAAATGGTAAAATTAAAGGGAAGAATGAAAGAGGAAGAGAAATTGACCGGTAAGAACATATTTACTAATGTTATTTTCTCCTGTCTAAGAAGTGTTTGAGTTGTCCAATGGACTGCACTTGATCCATTGGTAAAATAGGGGGCACCTATCATGTTTGACAGCAAAGGATAAACCAAAGCATAGTATTTGGCTGACTTGTCTTTGTTCTGTTCATCTTTTAAAAATCATATATGTCACTGAGAGAGATAGAGGCAGAAGAGAAATTAACAGGCAGTAAAGAGCCCTGACTCTGAACTAGCATGGTCCCCCTTTAAGCTGCTTCTAGTAATTAATAGCTTCATGGCCTCTGGCCATTGACTTTATCATTTATAAGAATAAATGAGCATAAATGTAGCCCAAACTTCATAGGGTATTTTTTTTCCTGAGGAATAAAGTTGTTAATAGATGTAAAGTCCTATATCCTATATATAGAATGTACCTATACATTAGCTACTGTATTTTAATTTTATCATCATTTTGAATCAGATAACTTGGTTGTAGCTGTTACAGCTATCTGCTGTTGGGCCTGTCACTTAACCTCTGAACCTCATTTCTCTCAAAAGTAAAATAGGTTTGGTAGTAATAGTACCTACCTCAAGGTAGGATCAAACAATTAATATATGTGAAAGCACGCTGTAAATTATAAAGTACCATGCCAATATATATTTGCCAGTGCTATGGACTTATTGGCTCCTCTTGGGCAGTGGGAGAGAAAATGGTAACTGGATTAAATTATTAAGGATAAGATAATTTCCTTAATAAAGTGTTGGTGAGAATGTGCAAAAAAATTGCCCACTGTTAGTGGGCATGTGAATTGGTACAGTCATTATGGAAAACAGTATGGAGGTTTTTCAACAGATTAAAAATGGAACCACCATATGATCCAGCAATTCCACTTCTGGGCATTTATCCAAAGGGTTAAAACAGGATATGAAAGAGATATCTGCACTCCCATGTTCAATGCAGCATTATTCATAATTGTCCAGATATAGAAACAACTTAAGTGCCCATCAATGGGTGAGTGTGTAAAGAAAATGTGGTATATATAATATACACAGAGAAATATTATTCAGCCACGAGAAAAGAAGGACATCCTGCCATTTGCAACAGTATGGATGGAACTTGAAGGCATTATGCTAAGTGAAATAAGCAAGACAGAGAAAGACAAATACTGCATGGTATCACTTATGTGAAATCTAAAAATAAAATTTAAAAAATGTAAAAAGTCAACCTCATAGACACAGAAAAATAAGAAAAGTGGTTGCCTGAGATTACATCGTAAGGAGTGGAGCTGGGATCAGGATCCAGGCAGTCCCATTCTGCTCTCTTCCTCATTACAGAAATCAATACTTACAAATGGGCATGTATTAATTTACTTATAGGTGCAAAAGGAGGCATATTTGCAATCGAGACTATGCCCCAAGTTAGGAATACAAGGTCACTATAATTAGGAAGTATCGTCTTCCTCAAAGTCAAGTTTTAATTCTAATGCTGGTCATGCTATGGATTTTCTAATTCAGCAGAAAGAAATGATAAAAGATGGATGAAGAGAGGCATGGCTCAGATGTAGAAAAAATTGCTTCAGCTTTTTTATGATATTAGGTACATAGAGACTTTGAAAGGTAGGATATTTATTTCAAATAAAAGAGATTATCATGAGAGTTTTCAAAGACAGCCAAGAGCACATGTACTGTTGCTCTATGAAAATGATGCATTTTAGATCTGAGGTTACTCTCAGTTGGGAGCTAAATAATTCAAAGGACTCTCCTTCCTGGTGTTTACTAGTAATACATATTTCTGTCAATTTACTAAGCAGAGATAAGCAACTCTTTTCATATAATTTTGGCGGGGGGGTTAAAATTTCAACTAAAATTGAGAGACTAAAAGTTGGCTTATCCACAATAACACCCTAAAATCTGGCTTTTATTATCAAAATGACTACAAGAAAGCCTCAGGGACTTGAAAAATGTCTAATATTTATTTTTTCTAATATTCTGCACAGCATCTTTCTTTTATTTGTTTTTTTTTCTTTTGCCTACCAAATAACTTTCTGTCTTCAATATAACTAATGAAAAAAAATCTCAGTGATAACCTTCTAATAAGAGTCTGAGGACCCTCTTACTTGCTGGCTCATTTCTATTGGTCTTTTAAATGTTTGCTTCAGTGTTGTCTGCAGCGAGGCTTTCTTTATTCTAACTGATTGTTTTGTTACTTTCCTCCAAGCTCTAGAAGCACCCTGACACATATATCATTGTATTCATCCCCTTGACTCGGAGCTGTTTATTTGTGGATATCTCATGTAGTTGACCCTTAGGGCTTTAAGGACAAAGGTTATGATTTATTTATTTATCTCTGTAGCACAAGGTTTAACATCACATAGACATTTTATAAATGTTTAAATTTGAAACTAAATTGACACTATTAGTGATGCAGTCATTAAAATTTCAACTAAAATTGAGAGACTAAAAGTTGGCTTATCCACAATAACACCCTAAAATCTGGCTTTTATTATCAAAATGACTACAAGAAAGCCTCAGGGACTTGAAAAATGTCTAATATTTATTTTTTCTAATATTCTGCACAGCATCTTTCTTTTATTTGTTTTTTTTTCTTTTGCCTACCAAATAACTTTCTGTCTTCAATATAACTAATGAAAAAAAATCTCAGTGATAACCTTCTAATAAGAGTCTGAGGACCCTCTTACTTGCTGGCTCATTTCTATTGGTCTTTTAAATGTTTGCTTCAGTGTTGTCTGCAGCGAGGCTTTCTTTATTCTAACTGATTGTTTTGTTACTTTCCTCCAAGCTCTAGAAGCACCCTGACACATATATCATTGTATTCATCCCCTTGACTCGGAGCTGTTTATTTGTGGATATCTCATGTAGTTGACCCTTAGGGCTTTAAGGACAAAGGTTATGATTTATTTATTTATCTCTGTAGCACAAGGTTTAACATCACATAGACATTTTATAAATGTTTAAATTTGAAACTAAATTGACACTATTAGTGATGCAGTCATGGTCATAATCAAATTGTACTTCTATTTAGAGTTCTTTTTATTCAACAAAGTATTTACTATTTATCAGACTCTTTAGAACACTGTTTAGCTGGGTTCCCTGGTGTGAAGTTCAGAGCTTGTAGCATTTAGGCATATCTTTGCATGTAAAAATGTCTTTGCATAAGTTTATGTAAAAAATGACAAATGGCCTTGCATGGTAAAAAATGACAAATGGCCTTGCAATTAGAATAGATTAAATAGAACCTATTATTTTTAGGATATATGCACCCCTATGTTCATAGCAGCACAATTTACTAAGAGTTGGAAACAGCCTAAGTGCCCATTAGCAGATGAGTGGATTAAAAAACTGTGGTACATCTACACAATGGAATACTACGCTGTTGTAAGAAAGAAAGAACTCTTACCATCAGCATGGATGAACCTGGAGATCATTATGCTAAGCGAAATAAGCCAGTCAGAGAAAGATAAATATCACATGATCTCACTCATTTGTGGACTATAATGAACAACATAGACTGATGAACAGAAATAGAGCCAGAGACACAGAAGCATCAGACTACCAAACCTCAGAGGGAAGGTGGTGGGGATGGGGGCGGGGGTGGGGTAAGAGATCAACCAAAGGACTTGTATGCATGCATATGAGCATAACCAATGGACACAAACAGTAGGGGGGTGAGGCCATATGCTGGGGTGTGAGAGTGGCCAGGGAGAGATCAATGGGGGAGAAAAAAAGACACATGTAATACTTTAAACTAAATAATTTAAAAGTATATATTGATTTCAGAGAGGAAGGGAAAGGGAGAGAGAAAGATAGAAAGATCAATGATGAGAGGGAATCATTGATTGGCTGCCTCTTGTACATCCCCCACTGGGGATAGAGCACCACGTGCCATTGACAGAATCAAACCCCTGACCCTTCAGTCTGCATGCTGATGCTTTATCCACTGAGCCCAACTGGCTAGGGTAATAAAACCTATTAAAGGCATTAAATGGATCTTTTAAAAATAAAGATATATACAAATATTATAATACTTGTATTATATGAATATTATATGCATAATATTTGCAAATAAGTATTTGCATAAACACACAATTGTAAAATAGTGGCATAAAGAAGTCATTAATTTAGTGGAGTAATATGAAGACCCAGTTTTTTTTTCTTTTTAATGCACAAGATTTACATTTAGACAGACACAGACTTGAACTCTTAGTCTGTGATTAGGAGCTATGTGATTTTGGACATGTGATGTGGGACCAATAATATATATCCTACAAAATTCTGATTAGGAGTGAATAAGATATTATACATAAAGTGCTTACCATTTAGAACATGGTCAATAAATGGTGGTTTTGTTGCTTTTGCAGTTATTGTCCCAGTAAAAGAACAGTAATTTCATAATTTTACTTTTTTCCCTGACATAGGTTTCCTCATTTGTCCAATGCTAATCATGCTTTTTACCTCATTGTTGATTATGAATGTCAAATGGGTAATGTCTCGGAATTCTAAAATAAAGGGTGTCCCAGAATTCATGCAAGATTTGAAATTCAGTTCAGCCTATATAAAGTGTTGTCACACAAGTTAAAGTAACCATTAAAACTATTTTGATTTTGCCCTAACCGGTTTGGCTCAGTGGATAGAGCGTTGGCCTTCGGACTGAAGGGTCCCAGGTTCGATTCTGGTCAAGGGCATGTACTTTGGTTGCGAGCACATCCCCAGTAGGGGGTGTGCAGGAGGCAGCTGATTGATGTTTCTCTCTCATCAATGTTTCTAACTCTCTATCCCTCTCCCTTCCTTCCTCTCTGTAAAAAATCAATAAAATATATTTTTAAAAAAAACTATTTTGTTTTTATTTTAAAGAGTGGAACATTGACTCGAGATAATGTACTCTTTGAAAATGTTACTGACCTGGATTTCTGTAAGTTACATACACACACCACCACCACCACCACCACCACCACCAAAAAAAAAAACAAAACAAAACAAAAAAACCCAACTCTAAATTTCCTGCCTCAACTTCATTTTCATTTCCTAGTATTTGGTCACGAGGCTTCTTTGGCTCCTCCATTTCCCTGTGTGGGAGACCTAATCGCTGCTGAAGGAAGCTTTGCCAGTTATGTAACTGGAGGAAGCACTCGTCTCTTCTGATTGTGCACAAAACCCTGGGCGTTGTTTTATCAGTTTAAACAGGTTTGCCACATCACTGGATCTTCAAAAATGCCAGTAAGTGCATCCTACATTTTTAACATGTTTAGGCCTAAGGGAAGGTTTATTTCTTCCTGTTACACATTCTTTCCAAGTCTCCAGGTGTCTCTTTTTGTCATATTTCTAATATTTCAGTCAAACTTGGTTTGGTCCTTTAAACCTTTCTCAAATTCATTCTTCTTTCTGGCATTGGCAATTGTGGAATCACACGAAGCCTGAGAGTTACAACTTGACAAAATTCTTGCCCTAGAAAACTACAGCCTTCGTTATCTCAAGAACTGCTTTAAACTCTTGGAATTTAATAGCTCAATTTAGTGTCCTTTAAAGGTTTGTTAAATGCATTGTATAGCAAAAAAACCCATCAGATGTTATATCTATACTTATTTCTGAGCAAGAAAACTCCCAGGAGTTGAAAGTGGCTTTAAAATTATTATTTGTTAGTAATGTCCTTCCCAGGAGTCTCAAGATACCTATCATACTTTTTATTTTTGAGTTTTCAAATGCCTCCCTTTTCCATATATTTATAAATGGAGCACAAAATCAGCAAGATCTTGACATCCCTGAACAGTATCGACTACTTATTTTTGGAATTACCAGGCTGTGTTCTTATGTCCTCACTTGGAATTGGAATTACTATGGTATTGTTTGCCAGTAAAAGAAAAACGAAAATAAGAAACAACAGTGAAGTGAGATTCCCCTGTGTTCTTGAGTAGTTCTAAAATACACCACTCCTCTCATGGTATTTGATTCAGTCAGGGGTGCTTTTCAATCCACACAACAGGATCCCCAACCATTCTGGCTTATGCAAACATGATTTTTTCTTTGTTTGTTTGTTTCATTAACAGCCAAGATGTAGATATTTGTTGATCTTGGTTTACAAGCTAATGACATCAGAATCAATATCTGCTAGAATTCTCTTGTACTTTACCTCATGGTTGCAAATATGTTGCTGCAACCCCAGCTATTACAGAGATTAAAAATAATTAACAGAATATTACCAAAATGAATCAAGTAATATATAAAAAGTATAAAACATCATGACTAAGTGATATTTTTCCCAGCAAGGTTCTAATATTGTGAACATTTACAATATTCACATAAGCAACTATATTAAATATTTTCTAAAACATTATAAAATGTATAGGATCATCTTAATAGGTGTAGGAAAAGCATTTGATGAAATTAAAAATTCACCACCCAGGAAATAAAAGAAAACTTCTTCCTGGGGGGTATAGGAGGCTAGGGAAAGGTCAAGGGGAGAGGGGAAAAAAAGGAGACATATATAATACTCTTTGTAATACTTTAAGCAATAAAACAATTAAAAAATAAAATAAAATAAAAAAGGAAACTTCCTCAACCAATTAATAGCACCCACAAAATCTATAGTTGACATAAAACTTAATGGCAAAACACTGAATGATTTTCCCCTGACATTGAGACTAAGACAAGATGTTCATTTTTATAATTCCTATTATACATTGCAAAGGAGGTCCTAGACAGTGCACTGATGGAAGGAAAAAGAAATAAAAGCCATGCAGATTGGAAAGGAAGAAATAAACTGTCCCTCTTCACAGATGATATAATTCTTTATGTAGAATGTCTTGAGAAATCAACCAAAAAGATGCTAGAAAAAGCAAATTTACAAAGGTCACAGGATACAAAGTCATATAAAAATCAATTGGATTTCTGTATACTACTAATGAACAACTAGAAAAAAAGAGTACCATCTACAATAGCATCAAAAGATCAACTACTCAGAGATAAATTTCACAAAAGGAATCCAAGAAAAATGGAAAAATATATCCACAGAAATACTGGCATATTCATAAGAGTCCCAAACTAGAAATAACCTAAATGTTCAACAGATGACTAGGTAATCAAATTATACATTCCAGCAATGTAATGCTCTCAGGCAATAAGCAAACATGGGGTACTGATACACTCAACAACATGGAGGAATCTGACAGGCATTGTCCTAAGTCTGAAGTCACACATGTGGTAAATGCGGTCCTCACATCCTCCCACAACTACATCAAAATTACAACTAAAATACAGAGTAACCATCATTCAGAACTGCCTGAAATATGGCTGAGTGGAAGTCCTACAACTAGAAAAGTAAAGAAGAAAGTACATTGAGACTGGTAGGAGGTGCTGAGGTGCTGAAGGGGCTGGTACAACACCAAGTTTGTTTTGTTTTGTTTTTGTTTTTTAATAGGGAGTGATATCTAGGCTGCAGAGGCCTCCCGTGAGGAGCAAGGGGTCCCAGCCCAGGGTTTTAGTGGTGTGAAGAGAAACCCCTGTAACTTCAAGCTGTAAAAACCAGCCAGGGTTGTGGCTGAGTGACACAGAGACCTAGGAGACCCAGAAAGTTCCTCTTAAGGGTCAGCACATGGACTTACTCAAACTAACTTGATCTGAGCTCCAGCACTGGGGCAGCAGCTTGAAAGGATCCAGGGACATACCGGAAGGAACTAAATTGTCTGGCATCAGAGCAAGACCTGGGGGCAGCTTTCTCCCAGACAAAAGTGCTGGCAGGGGTCATTGTTCCTTTGCTGAGACCTCCCCCATGATAGAGCTGACTGGAAGGCACCATATCTGAGTCTCCATCAACCTGGCTTACACTATTCTCCCTGCTCTGATGATTTCCGGGGACCCTGTCCCATCCAATTTGCAGCCCCACCCAAGCTGTTTGCAGCAGCTTTTCTATATGAATGGCCTTTCCTGGCTTAGGCTTCAGACTTTCCTAAAATTTCTCAAACAAGATTACAACTCTACACACCCACAAGCTATACACTCAAGGGGCAGACTCAGTTAACACCAAAGTCCCACTGAAGGAAGTCCTGCTCCATAGGGGTTTCTCCTGCACAACAGCTCTTCTGCTATAGTCACAGCTGATCCTCACAGCTAATTGGCCTAGGGGTCAACTCCTCCCAGTGTCATCAACAGCAGTCAAGGCTAAACTACAATAAGACAATGCACACAGCCCACACAGAGGAACACCTAGAGTGTCCAGCTCAGGTGACAGGGGAGGCTGAGCCACTGGGCCCTACAGGACAACTACTACACAAGGCCACTCTACCAATTACAGGAGACATAGCAGCCCTACCTAATACAAAAAATAAAAATAAACATAAACATAAGGAAGTAGCCAAAATGCAGACAAAGAAACATGTCACAAATGAAAGAACAGAAGAAATCTCCAGAAAAAGAATTAAATGAAATGGAAGCAAGCAAACTACTAGATACATAGTTCAAAACAATGGTTATAAGGATGCTCAAGGAACTTAATGAGGGCTTCAAGGGACTTAATGAGAATTTCAAGGATCTTAGTGAGAATGTCAAAGACATGAAAAAGTGTCAGTCAGAAATTAAGCATACACTAACTGAAATAAAGAATAATTTACAGGGATTCAACAGTAGAATAGAGGACACTGAGAATCAAATCAACAATTTGGAATATGAAGAAGCAAAAACACCCAACCTGAAGAGCAAAAAGGAAAAAGAATCCAAAAATATG
>NW_005371555.1:1325928-1344747 GCF_000412655.1 Myotis brandtii
ATGGGGATGCAAGGAGAAGAGAGAGAGCAAGATATTGAAAACCTTTTTGAAGAAATAATGACAGAAAACTTATCCTACATAGTGAAAGAAGAAGACTTACATGTCCAGGAACCACAGAGAGTCCCAAACAAGATAAATCCAAAGAGGTCCTCACCAAGACACATCATAATGAAAATATCAAAGATTAAAGACAAAGAGCGAATCTTAAAAGCAGTAAGAGAAAAGCAGTTAGTTACCTACAAGGGAGCACCCATATGACTGTCAGCTGATTTCTCAACAGAAACTTTGCAGGCCAGATAGGAGCGGCAAGAGTTATTCCAAGTGATGAATAGCAAGGGCCTACAATCAAGATTACTTTACCCAGCAGCTATCATTTAAGAATTGAAGGTAAGATAAAGAACTTCACATACAATAAAAAGCTAAAGTAGTTCATCATCACCAAACCAGTATTATATGACATGTTGAAGGGTCTTCTTTAAGAAGAAGAAAAGAAAGAAGAAGAAAAGAAAGAAGAAGAAAAAAAAAGATAAAAAATATGAACAATAGAGAAGAAGAAAAGAAAGAAGAATAAAAAGAAGATAAAAAATATGAACAATAAAATGCAATAAGTACATATCTATCAACATTTGAATCTAAAACTTAAAATAAATAAACAAGAAATCTAATGAACAAAATAAACTGATAAATAAAATAGGACCAGAGGCATGAAAAAATGGTATTAACTGATGAAACTCAGAGAGAAGGGGAGTGGGAAGAGATTAACCAAAGACCTTATATGCATATATGCGTTACCTATGGACACAGACAATAGGTATTGAGCTATTTTTAATAAAGCAGAATATTGAGCTATTTTTAACAAAAATAGGGTGGTGAAGGCCAGGGATGGGTTGGGAACGGGGTGGAGGGGGGAAATTTGGGTAGAAAGGGGGACATCTGTAATACTCTCAACAATAAAGATTTTTTTAAAAAAAGACATTGCACACAACAGAGCACATACTGTAGGAATCCTTTTCTACAAAAAGCAAATTAGGAGAGTATTGACCCTAAAATGGTACAAGAAAACTTTGGGAGATGAGAGAAATGCTCGATATTTTGGTTAAAGTTATATTTGTCAAAACTCATTGAAGAGTTGACTTCATATTGGTACATTTTTCTTGTACTTCAACAAGATTGATTTATAATAAAAAAGGAATATCAATCTTTCTAGTCACAGTTTTTCCTGGAAAATGTTATAAGTAGAAAAAGGGGTGCGTCATTGACTAGAAGTGATACAATTGTCCCCAGAAACTAGGGAGTTCGCCCTGGTGTCTGTGTGCTAATCAGGACCTGTTGAGGCTCCATCAGGACCTGTTGAGGCTCCCTCTTAAGGGAAAAGAACAAAAACAAAAAACCAAGCAGCAACATTCTAGAGTGAATGAAAATATGTCCAATTTACAGTCACATAAAAGTGCTGTGGGCATAATGCCAAAGAATATTCTTAGATTGGGCTTTGTTTAGCACTCTGAATTTAACCAGCCAGAATTCTTCAAGCACGTTTTTATTCAACATTTTGAAGTGAAGTATTTACTTGTTATTTGAAAAACTCTATTCCCTCTGAAAGACAGAAGAAAGTACATTTCTCTTTGTAATAAAGAATGTGATGGTTTATAATAGATTTAATACATAGGGAGCACAAATTGCAAACATTTCCTCCCTTACATTGGGACAAATTTGAGGCAAGGCTGGTGAAAAGATAGAAAACCTCCACCTTGTGACTAGAGATATATGTAGATCAAATTGACAGAGAAAGAAAGAACTTTATGATATAATTATTGGTGAACTTATATTTTAATAATACAGGGAGGTCCCATTACTATTTTTTTCTATTTTTCAAAAATAAACATTTTTTTCTAAATAAGTGAAATGTATATTTAAAAAACATGAACTTCCCTATTTACTGTCTCAACACTCTTCTATTGTGTACATTGGTTCATAGATTATCTATGATGGTGAGAATTCTTTTCACAGTAGCACTTGACATAACAATTAAAGCAGAATATTGAGCTTATTTTTAACAAAAATGGGGAAGCAGTTTATTTCCTTTATCAAGAGATGTTGTTCCCTTTCGGGAGTTGAAATTATATCCAAGACACTAATTTCCTCATAAAGATATTTGGAGGGATGGTTTTCCCCATGGAACCAATATTCCAATTAATTCATCCACAGAAGGAGATTTTTCATGCTCAGCCAAACTCAAAGCACCGGAGTCTGATGTCAGGAATTTTAAGTAGGAAGCCCCTGTGCCAGATACTTGAGGCTCCAGAGCACACACCTCGCAATTCACAATTAGGCTGATTTACGACAGTAAGTATATTGCAATGCTGAAACTTTGATGTTTTTCTTTTCTTAGAAACTTTTGGGGACATTGGATGAAATTGTCATTCTTTAATACAATCAAGTTGTTTGTTTTTTTGTTTGTTTTTTAAAAGCTCCTAAATATTCTTTGCCACAAAGGAGTGCTGAGAAAAGAAGAGAAAATGAAAGCTGGAAGGTGCAGCAGACTCACCTGGTTCAGTGCTTACAAACACTTGCACCTAATGGGTCCGATTCTCGGTCTGGGTGTGTGGCTGTAGCATCGACGCCTCTGTTGAGAACCCTGAATCATCGGAGCATCAGTATCACTGGCTGAAGTGGAGGAAGGGCCTACGCACCGAAATCAGAGGGATGGAAATTAATAAAAAATGAGGACAGTGGTATTCCTAGTTGATATATTGATTATTTTCCCAAATAGAAATTGAAATCTGAAACTATCTGGATCAAACTTTGGCACCTTGGGACAGTAAGTGACATAGTGCCTAGGGGAAAAGCATACCCCGCAACTCAAGTAACATTAGGCCGGACAAAGTACAAATACTTTTATGCTTAAAGCAAGAATGAGCAGCATTAATAAGGAGTTCTGAGGTATGGTTTCAAGAGCCTTTCATGTCACAAGAGAAAAGCAGGACCCACGTTTGTTCACGAATACTCAGACATGTAAGATTCTCTGTGCCAGCATGCACTGAAGTGAGAAGTACATGTTGCCGTTGTTGATGGTTCTCAAAACACATTTTATGGAAAAACTGTAAAGCAATAAACTAACAGAGTTTCCAGCCTAAAGGGAGGTTTGTGTGACCGTCTAGCCTGCCTAAATACCTACATTTTACTATGTTTATGGGTGGTGTGACTTGACTTGTTTTGAAGTTACTGACTAATAAACAGTGGGGGTGAAGGAAGGTGTTTGTTTTGTTTGTGTGTGTGTGTGTTTGTGTGTGTATTTTTTTTCAGTAAAATATTTAAACTTTAAGGTAATATCCTGAATTTTAAAGAAATGGTATGGGGAAAAGGAACCGTTATTAGGAACTTCTTGTATTCAATCATTTGTCTGGCTATGTTATATTGTCGGTCTTATTTAACAGGCTAAAAAGACAATGTATAGATATTTCATGAGACTTGCACTTAGGGTATAAAAACTGATCTTCATTAAGACAGGTTGTAACTGAAAAAAGTCATTTTTGAGCAAACGGCATGCTTTAAAGCATTATTTTTAAAAACCTGGTAATAATTAAACTTGGAGACATTTGGTTTGGAGAGCAAGTTTAAAGCTACAAGGTTAATAGCAACCCTTTTACAAGTATTAAAATAATTTGGATTTTTTTGGTATTCAGCGTAATGGACAAATGGTATCCCAAATGCTAAGAACACTGGGATGTTCTTAGCATCTCAACTACATACATGTCTAAGATTTAGTAACCAAAATTCTAAAAATTTAGTAATCAGAACTGTATACATGTCTACCCAATTGAGTGAATGAAATAATTAACCAATACATTCCTGGTTTCCTCTATCCGCTATTCATTAGTATTAGACAGAGAATAGCTTTTGCTGAAATGACTTTCACAAAGGTTGGGAGAGAGGCACTTTTTATATCCCACTCAACAAAGAAAATGATCCCTTCCCACAAGAGCCAGAGTGGCATAAAACCTTTTCCATTAGAGTGAAATACTTTATAGAACATCCAGAACAGAAAAATAATGGGAAGTTAGAGAAACACATAAATAGAGAGATACCCTGAACAATAGATCATGGAATTTCACAGTCTAGGAGTTTATTAGAATCATAGGGGACTTCCAAAATGTTTACAATTGAGAATAGATTTCAGTTACAGAAAGTGCTATTGAGTATTTGTTTCCTGATGTTTAAAGGTGAGTTAATTCCATCTGAAGAGAATAAGAATTCTCTCATTATTAATGAACTTTACATGAGAAAGCATGAATGCACATACACATACACACAAGCTTAGTTATGCTAAGACATAACCTCTCAATTTCAGTGATTTAAAACAATATTTTTTTGTTGTCAAGTCTGCTGGTTGGCTCTTTTTAGTTGTGGTCATCTCTATTCTATATATCTTCTTGATCTTAAGCCCAGTAAGCAGAGTAGAAGCAGAGTAGTTTATATCGAGTATATTGTTCTCATGGCCTAGGGCAAAAATGTAGGAAACCGAAAAACAACAACAACACAACAAACAAACAACCCCCCACCCCCAAACAAACAAAAACAAACAAAAAAGAAGCGCATGTAACGCTCCTGTTGGGATATGGCATACATCATGAGTGCCCTCCCCAAACAAACAAAAAAGAAGCTCATGTCACGCTCCTGTTGGGATATGGCATACATCATGAGTGCCCATAATCCACCTCAAAGTAGCATGGCCTGTCCTGAAAAGGAGATGGGAAGCGCCCTCCTCTTGGAAGCATAGCAACTCACGTAGCAGACAACATGGATATCTCATCCTTTTAGAGGGGATTAAGCAAAGTTGGTGAATTTTAACCCAATCTCACACAGACAAATATGCTGTGCGTGAATTATACACTTTGTATACTTCTCATTGCAACATGTAATTTTAGTTATTCAAAATAAGTGATTTTTCTTATAATTTGCAAATTAAAGAACCTGTCAGATATTTCACTACCTGTACTGGCACTTTGGTGAATATATTCTTGTGTCCAGACTAGGTAAGTTGGGCCCTTTGAGAAGATTGCCTTAAGAAATTCTGTGAGCCGAAACCGGTTTGGCTCAGTGGATAGAGCGTCGGCCTGTGGACTGAAAGGTCCCAGGTTCAATTCCGGTCAAGGGCATGTACCTGGGTTTCGGGCACATCCCCAGTAGGAGATGTGCAGGAGGCGGCTGATTGATGTTTCTAACTCTCTATCTCTCTCCCTTCCTCTCTGTAAAAAATCAATAAAATATATTTTAAAAAAAAAGAAATTCTGTGAATGACAGACGATATAACAATATTTTTTAAAGGGGGGAATTAAAATGTGTTTAATGAACTATGATACCAAGTTGAAATTTCAGAATATAGCTCAAAATGTAATACAAACAATAACATTGTTATAGAATCCGTCCATCTAAACCCTAAAAATTTTCCAAAAATAAATTTCAATGGCCTGATTTTATTTTACTAACTTTTTGTGGGGAGCCGATATAGGGTTAAGCCTCGGACTGACCTGTTGGCAAAGTCACAAACAAGTCTTCTTCTGAGTCTTAAACAACCCAATCCAAGAGGTGGCCACTGATATACATGTGCTGTGATTTAAAAAATAAAAATGGGGGAATTTGCCAGAAGCCGGTTCACCCTTGCTGCTTGACAGTCACTGCAGGAAAGAAACATATGCACAGCTTATGTTTCAAGGGACCTGGTGTATATGGCATATGTTTGCTTCCCCTCTTAGCGCTATGTATTTTAAATAGGATCACCTCCCCGAGAAAGGTTGTTTCCCCAGGTGAGGATTTTTCCCTGGAGTTAGGGATTAACAGGACTAAGACTGTTAGCAATAAGTTTGGGACCTGTTGGGCCCACATCCCCAGGGGTCTGCCCACCAGGGAAAGCACCAAAGCCTATACCCCTGGAGACCCACCGACACAGGGCAGTCCCAGGGACGGCAAGCAGCGAGTCTGGGAGGATATAACCTTTACTGGGTAGGATAATCTCCTTCAGTCACTTCCTTGTAGTTTATCAATAGAGCAGCGACCTTGGAATAGTCCTTATAATGGAACACAGAGATTAACCTAGACAGGATTAAACTCAACAGAACTAGATTAACAAACGCCCTAACCTTTGGAATAGAATGGATAGGATTAAAATCAACTGGTATAAATACAGATGTAACAGGACAATAAAGACAGAACCTCGCTATGATGATCAACTGAAAAAAAAAATTCCATTTCACAATATATACTTGTGATTTTTATGCAAAAGTTGAAATATCCTTCATACAAATTCCCACCAACATAAAAGACAAGTCCAAACAAAAATTCTGTGTTAAACTAGCTATGATGATGAACTGAACGCAGTCTCCAAGTCATTCCTTCTTCGCTGACTCCGTCCACACCTTTGGGAACCCCTGGACCTGCTGGGGCTGGACCCCAACAACTTTTACTAACCTTTCAACCTAGAGAATAAGCAGGATATGAGAGCCAAACTGGAAAATCAGACATCAAAGACATCATTAAGGCAACAGGAAGGAAAAAGCAAAAACAAATAATAAAACATGGCCTCATTGTTGAAACCACCACATAGCAACTTCAAGGGCAAAGCTCTTTAAGGGTTTCTATCTGGAGAAAGACAACTTTATTTCTCTGAAATTTCTTTCCCAGGTCAGGGATGTGCCCTTTGGTGGCGATATCAGTCCTTCCAGGACTTGCTGGCATGAATCTCTTTTATGGCCTGGCCTTTCCTGACACTTGCAGAGATTTGTGGAAGAGTGTGGCGCAATGGACCTGGAGCTGTGGAGGAGGCAGGGGAGGAGCAGAGGAAGTACGTGGGTGTTCACTTTGCAGAGAATGAGGTGTTATACGAAACGCACTGTGACTTTTAATAGACACCATAAAATGCTGAGATCCACAACTTATGTATTGACTGTAAAGTGCAAAGATAAATACAGAATATTTGCCTAATAAGCTGTTTTTATGTCAATCAAAACAAAGACATATGAGATGACTTTTCCCCCTGCAGATCAGGGTTTTCATCTGGTATCTTTTCCTTTCAGCCTGAATAAGTTCTCTTATCACTGTGTGTACTGCAAACCTTCTAGGGATGTATTATCTCAGTGTTTGTTTCTCTAAAAATATGATTTATTTGCCTCCACTTTGAAAGATAGTTTTTGTCAGTGGGGAATTATCTTTGGTTCGTTTTTTTTCTTTCTGCTCTTTGAAGTAGTTTCATTGTCTTTTGGCTTCAATTTCTTCTGATGAGAAGTCAGTCATCATTCTTATTGTTGTCACTCTGTACTTAGTCTGTCCTTTTCCACTCTGGCTTTAAGTTTTTCACTTCATCTTTAATTTTCAGCATTTTGGCTAAGATATGCCCAGCTATGCTTTTATTTTTAGCCCTACTTATTTTGCTAGGGGTTCATGACATTTTTGCTGTGGTTTTATTTATTTGTTTGACAATTTTGGAAACTTTTCAGCCATTATCTCTTCAAATATTCATTCAACTTTGTTCTGTTTTCTCCTCCTCTTTGGGGCCTATATGTATGTTTAGACCACTAGGTATTGGCTTCCTGCTCTCAGACATGGTGTATTTCCCCCAGTTCTTTATAACATTGTTTTCTAATTTATATAATTTCTGTTAAAAAGAATGAATATTCACTGACTCTTTCTTCTAATATTTCCAGTCTTCTTTGAAGTCTGAGTGAATTTTTTATTCCTGTGTCATGTATTCATTTTAGCATTGCCAATTGATTTTGTTCTTGGTACCTCAGTCTTCCTTTCTGTAAACTTTAGTTGAATTTGATGATTGTTTCTAACTTTCTCAACTCTTAGTACACTATGTTTTAAACTCGAATTTTAACCCAGATATTTTGTCTGGGGACACAATGGACGCAGGGTGAGTGTAAATTTTTCCTTGTTGCTAGTCAAAGGTTGGAACAGTAAAGAGAGCTTCTGTGGGTAAACTGACAGAGGGGACAGGCTCACAACTTACACCCCTTCCTTTGCCACTTTTGAATACAAATTGCAGGCAAAATTAGGTGCCCAAGGGAAGGAAGAAGTGAAGAAACATTTGAAGATCCAAAGAAAAATTTAACATCAAATAGGCAAGCTTCCTCATGCACAGTTTGTGAAATGGCTAATTGACCCTTAGATTTTAGAAGATAACTTATAAGTAGACAGTTGAATAGACGGAATTGACTGTGAGGTTCAGTCAAATCTCTATAGTTGCTGAGTAGTTTTTGTGGTCAGCAGCCTCTAAAATGGCCCCATAAGCAGATCCCCCACCTAGTTTTTGCACCCTTTGCCATATACTCTTGAATGTGGGCTAGACTTAATGATTGGCTTCTAACAAACAGAATACAGCCAAATTGATGGGATGTTGCCGGGTCCAGCCCCAGTGGTCCAGGGGTTCCCAAAGGTGTGGACAGAGTCGGCAAAGAATGTTTTACACAGAGACAGCATTCATAGCTCTCTAGCTCTCTTTAGTCTCCGTGGATCTGTTTACACAGAGACAGCATTCATAGCTCTCTAGCGCTCTCTAGTCTCCGTGGATCTTCCTGTGCCTGGTTGAGGCCACAGAGAAAAGATCCGGAGGCAAGCTGAGCCTTTATTTTATAGCCAGAGGTAAACAAGGTAGTGGTTACCATAGTTACACTGTTCTTGTGAGTTTCACTTATTTTGACCATAGTTATACTGTTCTTGTAAGTTTCACTTGTTTTGGCCACTCCTTCACCTCCCTCAGCCCATTAGCTTCCCAGATAAGATCTAGGGAGTGTTATAAGGTCAAGCCTAATTATGCTGAGAGGACTGTGCCCTCTAAGCTGGGACTTGTTTGTGACTTTGCCAACAGGTCAGTCCCGAGGCTTAACCCTATATCAGCTCCCTGCAGGATGTCACTTCTGAAATTAGATTATAAAAAGATTGTGGTTTTCTCCTGCATATTCTTTCTTGCTTTCTCTTGTATATCTCTTTCTCAGAGAAGCCAATTGCCATGGTAAGGCAGCCCTGAGGAGACCCATGTGAATGAACTTGTAAACACCTCTTCGGAGGCTTGCAAATAGCTATGCGTGAGCATTGAAGTGGAGCCTCTGCCAACCCCCACATGAATGAGCTTGGAAGCAGATCCTCCCCTAGTTGAGACTGAATGACTATCACCCCAGCTAATACCCTGGTTGCAGCCTCCATGAGGGACCCTGTACCAGACCCACCCATCTAAGCCACTCTCAGATCCCTGACCCCTAGAATGTGTGAGATAATATGTTTCTGGTTTCTAAATGCTAAATTTTAGAGTGATTTGTTCCATAGCAATAGACAATTAACAGAGGTTTAATAACAATGATTCTCTGTATTATTTGTCTTTTTATAGTTTATATATGCCTTGCATCAAGTGATTTGCACAATGACCCTTGTTATTGTTGCACTTTATAGTAAAAGAACTGAGGTTTGGAATCTTCTTCAAGATTTCAAACCTAGAATAAATCTAATCAAGATATAAACATATACCTTCTGACTCTAAATATGACACTTTTAAACTATGACTTTTCTTAACTACTTTCTTCATTAAATGCTGGCAAAAAAGGGACAGCAATGAGTCTAATTAACACCTGCTGAATATATGAATGGGTTGATCTTTTCTACCCTCAGCATCCAGCAGTTATTATGTTATAAGATCAAATAGTTGCATGTATGTACTACTAAACAGTTCAATTCTGGTTCGGAAGTTATTGTCATGTATGATAGTGAAATCTAGAGTTGAATCCCTAAATTCCTTGGAAAATATGTGAGCACCTTGATTTTTGTTAAATTAGCTCTTCCTTCTCCATTTCAGGAAGTGATGTGGCCCCATTTTAAAGGGCTGCAGTTTGCCTTGTCAGTATTAAAATAGCCTGTTATGAAGGTGACATGGTGTGCTGTCTCTGTGGGCTCCTCTGGCCGCTGACTTCTGTCATAGTGTCCCCAGAGCTTTTTGTCTCCTTATTCTAATTGCTGTACTTTTGGATGCCATCCCTGATTGGGACAGGCCATTGAAATGGCATGCACTGGGTTATTGACACAACCTGTATAAATATCTGTTCTCTTAAGCCCACACCACGTCATAGGCTGTCAGAGCTAGTCTACTGCTAGGGCCTTTTCAAAATCATAATTAAAACATGAAGCCCACTATTCAATTATAAGTTCATAAATTAGGCCCCATAAAAAATTGCTCTCAGGACTCCATGCATAAGAGTTGAACACTCTTTTCCTCTCTCTCTGGTTTTAAATGGAGTTGGTATTGGAGTCCATAGTTTCTGGATAAAATTGTTATGTAAACTCATCATATTCAAAGAGCCATACAGTCTACTAGAGGCCAAGTATTCTGCTTTGTCCCCACTAAAGATTGTTGATGGACCGACAACTGCTTTATATAAAGAGGAGGAGGCTCAAGAGGCTTATAAGTGTTTTATTGGGTGTGGGGGATGAGCAAGGATCAGGTGTGGCAGATAAATTTGTGAACATTTCTGAAACAATTCTCAGGATGTACCTTGATTATTGGATTTCTAGAAGTCCATAGTGAAAGGGAAGGGCATATTTCTAGAAGCAAAGCAATTATGCACAAATTAAATTGATTGCAAAGTGGCATAATTTTAAGGATCTCTAATTAAAGAGAAATTTCTAGAAAGTCTTGTGGTTGGATTTTTATTTTCCACCTTTCTGTCATTTCTTATAATCTTTCTCTCTCTTTGCTCTGTGGCCTAGCATTAACTAATTTAAATCTCAAATTTCATCTTTGTAACATTGGTAGCCTTACAACTCCAAGGTTATGAGAATAATTAAGAGTTATACAAGTTATACACTTCAACTTTTCTTTTACCATAGAAAAGGCTAAATATATATGAGTTACTGTTGATTATTTTTTAAGAACACCAATTCAATCTGTTGATTGCTTTTTTTCTTTTTTATCCTCACTTGAGGACATTTTTAAAATTGATTTGTAAGGAGAGAGAGAGAGAGAGAGAGAGAGAGGAGAGGGAAAGAGAGAGAAAGAGTGGGAAAGAGAGAGAGAAGCATCCATGTGAGAGAAAAACATTGATAGGTTGCCTCCTGTGCCTGCCCTGACTAGGGATCGAACCTGCAATCTAGGTATGTGCCCTGGTCAGGAATCAAACCACAACTTTTGGTGTACAGGACGATGCTTCAACCAACTTAGCCACCAGCCAGGGCTATTATGGGTAACGTTTTAAGGACACCAATTCCATCTCAGAACCTCTATTTCCACTATGGCTCTTGACTTACACATTTAAGAAAAAGTGGTAGAATTCAATAAGTTACTAAAATTTTAAAAACAGAACTACCATATGAACAAACCATCTTACTTTTGTGTATTTGTCTAAAAATAATTGAAATCAGGATTTTTAAGATATATATTAGCACTATCATGTTCATTGCTTCATTATGCACAATGGTCAAGATATGGAAACAAAGTTAATATCCATCAGCAGATGAATGGATAAGGAAAATGTGTTATATACAGACAATGAAATATTTAACCTTAAAAGAGAAGAAAAATCCTACCATATGAGACAACATGGATGAACCTGGAGGATTCTCCAAAGTAAGGGCAGTGTTGTGAGTGTTGGCAGCCGATGCCCACAGCAGTAGGGGAATGAGTTGCCAGCGTGGGGCAGGGGATCTGGCTTGGACACCAAGGACAGCCTCTGCGGTTGCCTTCCTTAACTCCCTGTGATGGAGAAATCAGTCAGGCAAAGAGACTGAAGACGGCTGTATTACGTGAGCACACGCACTCTTCAGATTCGACTAATGAGCTTTGGGGTAAGAGTATGACAATTTATTTACAGAGTGCAGACACTGAAGCACTCAGCTACTAGCAGTTCAGCCATGAAATGGATTCTGTCATGGAGAGTTCCCCTTCCCCTCAACAAAGCCATGGTGCTGGGGTGTGAAATGGCCATGGTCAGACTGAGAGTGTCCTTTCTGCTTCTTCCTTCAGCGACTTTCCTGCTCCTTCCTTGAGTTTTGTCATGTTATGGTGAGAAAGATGTTGGTTGAGAGCTGGAAGATGAAATCAGGAAGAATAACTCCCTATGGCTAACAAATGTTGATGTAAATAAAAATGTTAGTTGTTTTCTATGATATGAATCACCAACACCCCCATTTATGTATTTTATTTGGGGTTGTATTTATAAAATAACCCTGCTGGGCAGAGAGAATCTAATATAGGGTTAGATGTGATTAGTATTAACTAATCTCATTATCATCATAATGACCTTGTCCTTATTAGGGTGTTTCAACACAGAATAAGTCCGAAGCACTGCATCTTGATATGATGCAGGCAATGGTTTCTAAATGTTTTGCAATCACACAGAAATATTGTTTCCATGATCATAGTCCTAAAGGTATAAGCATCAGCCTAAGTAATTATTTTCTTCAAAATTTCAAAGAAAACTATATTTAATTGAAAATTACTCTCTAGGCTCCTATTACTACAAAAGGCTGAAATTGCAGATTAAAATATGTGAGTGGGGGAACTGGCAGCATTCATAAGAGGGAGACATTCAAAGTTCAGTCTCATGTATTTGCCTCCCTATACTTAATGAGTCTGCTTCCATAAAATCATTATCAGGGCAGAATTCCAGGGTAAGTTCCATACACATCTCCTATCCTTCCCAGAGTTCCCTCTGGGAGGCTTGCTGCTCTCAATTACTTGAGCGTACGTGAGTAGAGATGATTGTATAGCAGATTGAAAGCCTATCGGCAAGGGGTCTGTAATTTTCCTCAGATGAGCTCTGGTCTTGTTTTAAGAGACCTACCTCTTCAAGTGTATCCTGCAGGTATAGAGTAAGGCGTGGTATGACATAAGTGTCACTTTGCTGACCCACTCACGAATCCTTTCTATTCTGTTCACATTTGGAAGTGTAGAAACCTATTAGAAATATATTAGCACCATTTTCCAAAGGGTATTGAGTAGGTGGCCTACCCTTAAGACACCTGGTCAAAGTATCTGGGTACCACTATTTGATCCTTCAAAAACATCACAATGCACAGAAGCATATTAAATTTTTTACCTAATCCAGTGGCATCCTAACATATTTAACAGCTAAGTCCCTTTTACATTGAAACTCCCATTCACCATTAAAATCTTTTATTAAACATTTTTATTGATTGATTTGTGTGTGTGTGTTGGATGGAAGGAGGGGGAAGGGGTGTTAAGGAAGAGAGAGAGAGAGAGAGAGAGAGAGAGAGAGAGATTTGTTATTCTACTTATTTATGCATTTATTTTGAAACCTTGGAGTATCAAAATGATGCTCTAACCAATTGAGCTACCCTGCCAGGGCCAACCAAGTCCCTTTTACCTTGAAAAAACTCTCTTTCACCCTTGATGGGACACATGCATTTCCTAGAAAAATGTATTCAGAAATGTTGGGCAATAGCAAGGAGTCTTTTTAAAAAGGACAAATAGTTAGGATCACCTATTTGACACACTATGATTTCCCCATATCACTAGTCTATCCCCTCTGATCCCTATCGGCCCTTGCCCCTGCATAGCACCTCCATCTTTTTGAATGAATAATATAATACAGGAAAAATTATGGTGTTTTCAGACATACATTATGGTCTGAAATATTTTGAGATACAAATAAAAGGATATCTATTTTTCCTATATCTGATACTCTAGCTGTATATCTTCCTTTGCTTTTCATAAGTGAAAAATCTTAGGTACCAGCAGGGCCAGAGAAAGAGAAAGAAAAATCATATTTAGCATATTTTCTTTCCTATGATACCTAAGTACTTAAACAGTATATATGCAAATACATATATAGAAAGCCAAACAACCCCATCAGAGTTGAAGTAGTATATTTAAACATTTGAACATCGAAATCTACTAAATGAAAATGGAGAAAATACCCAAAACATTCAATAAAGCATTTCAACCTGACTATAGGGTTACCATGACAACAAAACTCAAAAATCCCTCTTCTTCATATAAAGTTGCTGAAAAAATGCCCATGGTGGAAGCAGCATGGAATCCTCAAATTTATGACTACTGAACAGAGGTACAAAGAATCTCCAAAACATTTGATAAAGCTTCAGGGTGAACATTTTAATATCCTCCTTTAAAAAAAATAATAAAAAGACCCAAGCCATTTCCACACTACTTCATTTTTCTTTCATCTAAACTGTTTTGAGGATTTCATGCTATTTTAAAGTCATTTTCTATGAAAGAAAATGGTGTCGATTATAATGACCTAATGAGGAATATTAATAACATAGATCTCAAAATAGGTTTGGTGAATATGAAGCATGACACGGAACAAGTCCCTGCACAAATCAAGCAGCAGTTGTCAGATTGATGCTGAGTCAGCACTGCCAGTGTCACCTCCTGCTTCCTGCATGTTCCTGGGGAGCCTTTAAATATGCAGACACCCACTACTAGAGGAAATACAAGCAAGACATTCGGCTATCTTGTTTTCGACCCCCGATGAGTTTCTTGGAAGAACAATATGTGTGCAAACCATGCAGGCAATATGTGTATATTTTCATCTCATGCACATATCAACATAAACTATCCTATATAATAAAAGCCCAGCAACCGAAACGACAGAACAACCAGAATGACCAGAAACCAGAACAACCACGGCCCCTTGCACCAACAGGCCCCGCCCCCCAGCGGGGACCCCCCACCTCGGTCTGGGGTGTGGCTCACCTACAAACTGCCCGCGGCTGCTCACCCCAGCCGGCCCTGCCCCCCAACAGGGACCTCCACCCTGATTCAGGGCCCCCATCAGGGCAGGCCGGCTGGCCTCCACTTGTGTACTGGGCCTCTATCCTATATAATAAAAGGGTAATATGCAAATTGAACTTAATGGCAGAATGACCACTCGACCAGTCACTATGAGGTGCACTGACCACCTCTTAGTCTTTTTCCCCGGCCGGCAGGCTCTGATTGCCTGATGGCAAAGGGGGAACCAGGGGTGGGTGGTGGCAGGGGGTGGGGCCGGCTGCAAGCAGCAGGAGAAGATGGCCCTGATCGCAGGCCAGGCCTAGGGATTGTACCTGTGCATGAATTTCGTGTGCCAGGCTTCTAGGATATATATAAAAACCTAAGCAACCATTATGACCAGTAGACCAAACAACCGGTTGACTGGTCGCTATGATGTGCACTGACTACCAGGGGGCAGACACTCAATGCAGGAGCTGCCCCCTGGTGGTCAGTGCGCTCCCACAGCTAACCTCCCACAGTCCCTCCCTCTGGCTGTTCAGGTGGTCAGTACACTCCCACAGCCAACCTCCCGTGGCTGGCCAACCTCCCACAGTACCTCCCCCTGGCCGGCTGGCCCTGATCAGTGCCTGAAACCTCCTATGGTTCCTCCCCCCGGTCAGCTGGCCCTGATTAGCCCCCACCCACCCGTGCACGAATTCATGCACCAGGCCTCTAGTGTGTGTATAAATTATATGCATGCATGCATGTGATTATTTTTGAATATGTTCTATTCTACAGGTCAACACAAAATAATTGTTTCACACAGGAATGGCGGGTTTAAAGTTTCCTCTCAATATAAAAAAAGGTAAAATTTAGAAAGGAAAAATTTCATCATAACGTCTCACTAGGAAAGTTTTGTAGTCAGGTAACTGGCAACTAAATGGTCTGAATAATACACTTCAAGGAGGAATGGGCAGGTCCTGGATATCACTCCTCAGTTCTTGGAGGTAAATTATGACTAAATAATGTGAGAAGGTGTTTTAAGTTAACCTACAGTGCTATTGGATTGATTTTGTTTGTATGTTAGTTTTCTTGTTCATCTTTTCCCCAGCCCAAGCCTGTTTTGCAATGAGTTAATTCATCAACTTGAGAAAAATGGTGCTTCATTTCAGCCTGTTTTTATTTGGAGTTGGGGAGCAATCCTATAATCTCTTCTTATAGTTGGTACCGACTTACATGCAAGTAATGCTGAGCAAAGATATTTTCCTGTAAGTAGACTGATCTGCGCTGTAGGTCAGACAGAGTTTTCTAAAAACACACAGATAAATATCCCTTAGGCAATGTGCTTTTCGGAGTTGTGTCCATTTCTCCCCCGCACCATGCTAATTATTCCCCAATGCAAAGCATTCTCATTTTGCTTCTGTGAACACTTTAAGAGGTAGTTTGCCAAGTGCGGACTAGACCACCACCATCATCATCACCTGGGAACTTGTTAGAAATGTAAATTCTCAGGCCCTAGACCAGACCAACTGTAGCAGACACTCAGGATGGGGCTCTGAATCCTTTTGTAAGTTCTACTGATTATTGGGATGTACACTCAAGTTGGAGAGCCACTGCTCTATAGGTGAGTGTTTGAGAGGATGACACTGTTGATGACATGGATAAAGACAATGGCGATTAGGAGAAAGGGAAGGAGGAAGTAAAGGAGAGAAATTTAGAATTGGAGAATTGAAAGGGAATGTGGGACCATTGGATGGCATCTTTCATTTCCTGTGTGAGCCACGGAGAGGTCACGTGGCTTGCCCAAGGTCAGAAGCACAACCAGAGAGAGAAATAATATTTGCTGACTCCAAGATGAGTGAAAGTTGAATATCAGAAGAGAAGTGGGAACAGGACTTTTCATATTTGTGGTGTGTAATTTGTCTTCTTTGACAACGTGGCCCTTTCACTGGTGGTGTGAGTTCAGCTCCCAGAGAACACCCTCGTGACACACTGAGGTTTTACTCCAAAAAAGCCATTTTGGCGCTATAGCTCTTAGCAGTGATGTTGTTTCCCTTTTTCAGAGAACTCAAAGGCGATCACTTGGGGAAAAGATGCATATCTTAAGGTCCATGCCTCAAAGGCTAACATCCTGCCATCACACAGGACTTAAGTAAGCATCACCTACAATACAGATGCTATATGCATAAAAATAGGATCAGACCTTCAGGAACACAAACTTTGGTAGCAGTGGTCCTCAAAATTGGGTGCACTTTCATATTTCTTAAGAGATTTAAAAATCCTGATACCCAGCCCAGACCAATTAAATTGAACCTGGCAGTGGGACCCATACATTGGTGTTTTTAAAACTCTCAAAATGATTTTAAGGTGCAATCATATGGGAGAACTAGAATTCTAAGGCTTTGATTTTAAAGTGTGGTCCTTGGATTGGTAACATGGCATCACCTGGGATTATTTTTAGAAATGAAGAATCTTAGTACTCTCCCCCAGATTCATAAATAAGATTCTGCATTTTAACAAGATCAAAGTTGATTTATAGGCACATTAAACTTTGTGAAGCACCAGCTTTCCTATTCAAAACTTAAAAGCAAAAGAACCCGGTGCTTGATACAGATAATTTTTAATATACTGAAAAGAAAAGTGGGAAATCAAAATCCAGAATCTCACCATTGTTACTTTTTGCATCTCTCTATAAATATGCTATTTATATTATATGTGTAGTTTGTATTTTATATGCATTATTCATGTCACACTCTTTACACAGCTCATGTTTTGCTCTTTAGTGTTGTATTATTCAGGAGAATTTTTCCTTGACTGATTGAAAAACTATTGGTAGAAAGTCCTACAACGTGTTTATAATTCACATGTAATAAAAAACAATCAGGATTTGAAATTCACTTTTAATAGTTTATTTGAAATCACCAATATTAAAGTATATTTTTAAAAATCCCACTCATGTCTGATCCTAGAGGCCTCTTGCTTAAGTGGACAAAAATATAGTGAGGAGAAGTTTTATGACGAATCAAGACAAAATAACCTCAACCTGCAAATAACAGTCATGGAGAAATAATTTCCATGTGTTCTGTTTTGTTATTCGCAGGTATCTTCGTGTGTCCAAAAATTCTTAAAACAAATCCATGCACTAAACTTGCTTTTAAAATTACTCTGACACTTTTGTGGAATGCAGGTGAAGGGGGTTAAAACTGAGCGGTTGTGGTAAAAAAGAGAGTTTTATAAAATCAAGCTTTCGATTTTTACGGGCAGTTGAATTTTATGGGCTTATAATATGCATGCAAGGGATTATGAAATGAAAGAGAATTGTGTGAATAACTGTAGATGGGCGCTCACTGCTTCATCGTGGAGCAGGGGGTAGTGTGGGATACTGATTGTGCTGGTCAACAGAAAAGGAT
Source organism: Myotis brandtii (assembly GCF_000412655.1). Classification (NCBI taxonomy): domain Eukaryota; kingdom Metazoa; phylum Chordata; class Mammalia; order Chiroptera; family Vespertilionidae; genus Myotis; species Myotis brandtii. Next base: position 1,344,052 of record NW_005371555.1, read on the forward strand.
CAGAGGATCAGAGGATGGGGGGCTTGTAAGAACCACTAAGTCCTGGTTTGCTAAGGAAAGTCCAGGTTGTTGCCTGTTGTCATAGGATAGTTTTAAAAGTGTTCTCTCTCACCCTTAAAAATGTCTAGATTGGGAAATAAAGTATGTGCTTCTACACACAGAACATCTAACTCAGCTCTATCATGGTAGAGAGGAGGAAAGTCTACAGTGGTTGATCGTATTATTCCTTGGTTAAAAGCAACTACAGCAACAGCAAACAAAACTTTGAATGGCTGTTTGTTATCCTCTGGATCAAGTCCAGACTCTAGCATGATACAGGCAGCCCTGCTTCCTATCAGTCTCTCTTCCTCTCTTTCTATCTCCCTCAATCTCCCCATATTTCTCTCTCATTTTTGCTCTTTTTAAAAAAAAATTATATTTCTTAAAAAAACACCAATTTTATTGAGATATAACACATATCATATAATTCACTTATTCAAGGTGTACACTTCAACAGCTTTTAGTATATTCACATAATTGTGCCAACATCACCACAATCAATTTTATTTTATTTTTAATTTAATTTTATTGTTTAAAATATTACAAATAGTAGTACATATGTCTCCTTTTTTTCCCCATTGATCTCCCCCCGGCCTCCCCTACCCACGGCACATGCCCTCACCCCCCAGCCCCAGTGTCTTGCGTCCTGGTTATGCT
>NW_005371555.1:1344841-1393340 GCF_000412655.1 Myotis brandtii
TCTATTTTTGTTCATCAGTTTATGATGTTCTTTATATTCCACAAATGAGTGAGATCATGTGGTATTTATCTTTTACTGACTGGCTTATTTCACTTAGCATAATGCTCTCCAGTTGCTCTTGTCTTATTTTACTTTATGTCATATATTTAGATATTCACACCAAAGTAGTTGTTAGTGCTGTTTTCCACATATTTCCAGCTACACTCCTTTTTGGATACCTGATAAGATTGGACCTACCAGCTTCCAGGTGATGCTGGTTGGCCACACTAAGTAGCAAGCTTGTAGGGACTTTCTTTTTGAACCAGGTGGCAGAAGCTCAAAATAATTCCATCTTGGAGTTCATGTATTTTTATATGCTACTACAGGCCCGTTGCAGGAAGATTCCTGCAAGAATAGGGCTTCCTGTGGCTGGAGCAAAGCAGAGCAATGGCCGGCCTCACCAAAAGCCTTTCTAGAGTATATTTTGCTCCCCTGATTTCAAGTCTTTTATTTTCAGTTCTCACTGTGCCAGTCAGTGCACCAGGTGCTGGTGTCTCCAAGAGGCCCCCAATAAAGAGCCCACCTCTTCCTTGCTCAGGTTCAGAACAAACTTCTCCACTGCCTCACTCCTTCCCATCTCTGCTGCCTCAGCTCCGCTTCCATGTCCGCTGCCTCAGCTCCGCTCCCATCTCCGCTGTCTTGGTTCCCTCCCTTCTCCACCACTTTGCTCCCTTCTGCAGCGCTTGGTTTCCTTCTACACTGTCTTCAGTCTTTGCTCCATGCCTGCATATGCAAATTAACTGCCATCTTTGTTGGGTTAATTTGCATACTCGCTCTGATTGGCTGGTGGGTGTAGTGAAGGGATGGTCAATTTGCATGTTTCTCTTTTATTAGTGTAGATATTTTCTGTAGGTATATCTTAATTCCTTATTCTCACTTTCCTTTGATTTTCATTATCTTTATAGGTTGTTTTCCAAACCTCAAAGTTTCCTCAACTCTATTGAAAGGTGAGGCATAAATCAATATATGAATGCCCAACATGGTACTGAACACTGAAGACCCAAGAATGAATAAGACAGGGGACCTGCCCGGAGTAACACCACCCTCAGGAGGCAGAGTCGCACAGCTTCAGCATTTTTACCACATTATCATGTGTTACAAGGTTGCCTTCTTCTCCCACTTCTCCAATTTTCATGAGAATGAGTTTTCTCTCAATAGATGCTATCCTTTCTCTTCCCCTTTACTCACTCTGCCTCGGGAGAGATGGAATCACTTGTATGATTGGTAAATGGGGAAGAAGAAATCGGTTATGCTTGGAGGCAGGGAAGACCAGCCCTGCCGTACCTGGATGGATAAGCCTCTCTAGTTTTGGGATTCAATAGCGGGGAGACTATTAGGCATTCATGCTAAGCAACATTCCCCAATTTGACCTGTATCCTATATAATAAAGGTGTAATATGCAAATGGTCATTACACCTTGAGGTGTAATGACTGACCCAGTAACAACCAGATCACGGATCAGCAGGAGGGTGGGGCAGCGAGCTACAAGCAGGCGGCAGAGAGTTACAGGAGGGGGCAGGGCAGCAAGCTATTGTGGGGGAGCAGGGGAGCTACAGGAGGGCGGGGCAGCAGGTGGAGAGCCACAGGAGGGTGGCAGCGAGCTACTGGCACATGGATTCGTGCGCAGGGCTACTAGTCAATAATAAAAGTCAAAGCTATTTTGGCGGGCCATTTGTCATTCCTTGGTTTTATTTCTCAGTTTGTTCAGAACCTGAGCAAGGAAGAGGTGGGCTCTTTATTGGGGGCCTCTTGGAGACACCAGCACCTGGTGCACTGACTGGCACAGTGAGAACTGAAAATAAAAGACTTGAAATCAGGGGAGCAAAATATACTCTAGAAAGGCTTTTGGTGAGGCCGGCCATTGTGACCTTGGCCATTTGCCGAGGTTTCTAGGAGGCCAGGGGGAGTTTTATAGCCGTGCTGTTTGCTTTTAACTGCTGGGGCCCCGGCAAGAGGCTTTATACCAGTCACATGATCCTCTGACCTTGACGATTGACCATAAGTGGGTGGCTATTATAAAAGTACTTGGCTGAGGTAAAGGTGTGCAGGGGGCCCACACGAATGCGGTGTGAATGGGCTGGCAGAGCCACGGGGAGCCTTGCTGGGGAACAGAGGGCCACAGAGGTCTCAGTGAATAAACACAGTGGAGGCAAGCATACCATCAAAGTACGCATGTCTGATCTCCACGTGCAGACAAACAAGCAAAGGCACAGGCCTCAGAGCCTCAGAGCCTCAGCAAGAAAGGATTTCAGGTTGAAGCTACAGTTGCAACAGGGGCAAAAATGTAATTATAGGAAAAGAGAGCCGGCCAGCCTTCCAGCCATGGGTTAGCTGAGTGATGTTTGCTGCTGTGAAGCTGTAAGGAGCTGGCCCCGGAGGGACCTCTGAGCACTGAGAGGTCCCAGGATTTAAACAGTCAGTGGAAGGCCTAGGAGAAAGGGCCTCCAGGGGCTGCCCTGAATTCCGCTCTGAATTTAGGGCTACGGATAAAAATGGAGGGAATACAATTAGATCGAAGGGTTTTCATGTGCTCAGGAGGTACCTCCCATATAGGGTCTCAGTTGGCTCTGGATTGGCCAATTACTTAAATAAGAAGAATCGCCTTCAGGTGGCCCATGTCTAGGTTTCAGAAAGTCATGGAGCAAACAGACGCTGAAAGTGCCTGCTCACAGGAGACCATGGGAGCTATGTCTCCAGAAAGTTCCGTGTTCAATTTGGAACTATGGGGATGGAGATGAAAAGGGTGCCATGGACTCTGTGGGAAAGAAAACCAAGTAAGATAAGACGTGGTGAGTAAGGCTGCCAGGATTGCAGGTTTCTAAACTGTTAGATAAGGCCTCTCTCTCTGAGAGGTGATAGGATTCACAGATGGACCCTCCCCCTCTGGAGTTAAATTCACAGGCTAAGAATTCTGAAGCCCAGGCATCGCTGGACTGACAACCAGGTGAGTCTGAAGCCAAGATGATCTTCAACTATCCTCTCTCCTTCAGTTACCTCTGAGTTTCTGCTGTGATCTTTGGTAACAGCACTGGATTCTGGAAACATAATTTTGATATTGTTCAAACTATTCATAAAATGAATTTCAGATTATGTATATATATTTTATGTAAATAGGTTTTTGGTTCTAGCTGTGGGGTGAGCTCTCCAGTGGATTTATGTTGTTTGGAATTACTGAGAGGTACTATAACTCAGTGCCATTACTAAAAGGTGCTATAACTCAGTGGCTGCAAACACACCCCAGCTTGAAGGCTGTTCTCTAATTTTGAAGTCTGGCTTGCTTTTCCAGGAGTCAAAGCAAGCGAACAAACTGAGAAGACACCCACATGATCATTACACGTATAGTATAATAAAAAGCATGCTGTGAGTTTATTTTAAAATTGAGTCTGTGACTGCAGTCAGATTGCTCACTAAGGATTTTAACATAGCTGCAGATGCATTCTCCGGAGAGATTCTTTTGTAGTTCCCTGGAAGATCCCACATTGCTTCTTTGAGTATGCGAGTAACATCTGTGTGTGTTCTCTTTCATTTTTATCTTTTCTTTGTTTACCAAATGCCTTCCACCACTAATCTGTGCCTTACTATTGTGCCTTTGCTAGTCGGTGAAATGTTTTCCTGTTTGTTTCTTTGTACTTGAGAAATATGTTTCCATTTGTTCCTCGGCATTGATGTCAGCCTGTGGTTGGAACTGAATCTCTGGGTCTTCTTAGTTTTGCTTAAAAGTGCTATGAGGCATTAAGCGCTCCCCATTTTAAAATAGTAATACCAAAGGCACTCGAGTGGCAGCCTTAGACGACATTATGGCAAATAGAGATCTTGCTGTTTCTTGTCTTTACAGTTGAATCAGAGGCATTTTAGTCCGCACCCACCAACAGCCCAGCAGGATCTCTCCAGGGCCTTTGCAAGCAGGAAGTGACCCCTTTCCGTCTCCCAGGAAGTGGAGTCAGGGAGCTGCATTAGCACTTTTGGGAATCATGGTAAGGATTAAAATGACAAACTAAAAGTGCTTTTTTTGTTTCAACAAAATGTACCTCTTTTGTTTCCTTTAAAAAATATATATCTCCCACAAGGATTGTATCTGGGATAGACTTCGTAGCATTCGGTCTCCTGTCGGACTCTTTTGTTATTCCTTTCTTTGTCTTTTGCTCCGACTAGGCGGGATGGGCCCCTGTAAATGTTAGATGGGAAACTTACCATTTTCCAGCAATTTTACTTAATCTAGTGCTACAGTTCATCTTCACGCCGGTCCTGTGGGCAGAGCAGACGTGCGCCACGTTTCCAACAGAGGGCAGTGTGGGTTTGCTGAACACACTCTCGGGTCTGAAAAGCTGTCCTCTGCACAGAGCAGAAAGGACACAAGGAAACAATCTCTTTCTTTCCATTTTGCTTCTGTTGCTTCAACTGCAGGTGCCATTGGGTGGGGTGGGGGGAGGGTTGACAATTAATTTTTAAAACTCTTTTTCCCTCCCACATGTTCCTGACACCCAAGGGAGAAATGAGGAAAATAAAGGCAAAATGTACAGAGTGAGTCTTAGGCACCCTGACCAGGGTAGTATACAAGTTTGCCCATTGCTGCACCAGCCCCTCTTGGTCCCTTTGCAAGGAGTCCGTGATGGTATAGGCTGTATCGATGCTGGGATTCCATTTGTACATTTTCTGTGCATTTTGGGCTATTTTCTTGACAGAAAAGCAGCTTGGTGTGAGATGTGATAGAAAATTTGCCGTTTGTAGGTTTCAGGGTTAGCCCCATAGAAGATGCTCGGTTGCCCATCTAAGGTGAGTTCCGAGACCACCTTCTTAGCCAGGAGTCCTCAGGAGATCATAGTTGGTTGATGTAAGGAAACTAACATTTACTGGATGTTTGTTTTGTGTCTAGAATTACAAACCTTATGTAATTTATTCCATTTAATTTTCCTGACATCTTTGAGGGGTGGACACAATGAATATTGTTCTCCTGGGGGAAAACAGAGTCGGAGCGGCCCACTGAGCTTCAGTGAGGCAGTGGCAGAGCTGGGCGCAGAACTGCGGGCTCTCTGACGTCAAAGGCCAGTTTCATTCTACACCTTCCGGTTTCCACCATCTCTGTTACCCTTTACGAAGGGGTTGGTTCTGAAAATTCTCAAGTATTCGTGCTATTTTAAGTTGGAACCATAGAAAACCTTGACTCAACATATTGAAAACGTCGACAAATATATGTAAAGGGGGCAATCATTCTCTTCTCAACGAATCTTTTAGAAACACACTTTTTTTTCATAACTTTTCTGCTGTGCCTGGGTGAAAATCCATATGGGCAAAAAAAAGTTTTAACCTGAGGAAATTGAGGCTTAGCAGATGGACCTAGAGGTTATGTGTTCATATAGTTTGTTTGGGGCAGAATTATAATTTGAACCCATGTGCGTCTGGCTCAAACTCTTAAGCTTTGTCTACAAAGCTCCTGTATGGATAGGGAAGCAATGAAACACTATAGGAAAAGGGATAGATTTCTTGAACGACTGCTTCTAAGTAGTATCATCTGAGGACCTGGACAAATCAGCCAGACAGGAGGCCAGGAGTAGAGCCGTGGAAATGCTTGCGAAGGAAAGCTAGCGAGCTGAGGAGGTCAGAGGGACTCAAGCTTCAGAAAGAAACCAGCATGATCTGAGACATCCTCCCCAGATTCCGGACCACCAGACAGCGTGGGTGCGGATTGCATTAGCCTCTCCCTTATTTGAATGGCTTTCCCCTACATGCAGCAGCTGCCTTTGAAGGCTACTAGTATTTCCATCATCACAGAAAGCCTCTTGCCTTTTCCTTTCCATTTATTTTTATTTTTTTCATAATGAGTAGACGCAGAGGTCCAAGCAGTCAGAGGTGGAAGCCAAACACAAGGGTTTTCAAAAAGCCTCCGAAATAAACACCAAAGTGCTGTATTTCATAACCCGACACAAAACTGACAGTAGCCAGCTGTTGTCTGAGCTAAATACCACCCTAAAGAGCCAAGAGCCAGGAGGCGAAAAGGGAGAAAGTGAAAATAACTCCTCTCTTACGAACCATAGATGACAGATCAGCCAAAAAAAAAGACCCCGGAGGAAGCAAAAGTCAATGAGGCGAAAGTCCTTGCAAATGACCCCTTGCCTGCTCCCTTTTTGAGCCAGAAATCATCTACCCAAATGGCCTTGTATTGCAGCATCGAAAAGCAGTCTCTCCCATCACAGTTCTATGGATTTGTTCTGAATCTTACAGTAACTGTATTTCATATCACCAAATTTCCCAAGATTTGGGGTTTTTGCCCTATGTTTTTTCCTTAGTCCATTTTTTAAAATTTCTATACCGTGTATTCTCCACAAATATGAAAAGTAAGAAAAACTTTAAGGCCTCTTCTTATCTTCACTCTTAGGGGTTCTATGGTCAGAAAAACAAAAATTTCTCAGGCACTCAAAGGCTTTCTAAACTAACCCTGTGAGCTCCTCTTCTAAGAGAATAGAAATTTCCTATTATTTAAAATGCGTCATGGTTGGTGATAGAGGGAACTCTGAATACGAATTTTATTTGGCCCAAGGTAAAGAAAAACTAATTTCAAGGCTGTTTGATTTTATAGTAAGAGTAGAGATGTATCTATGCAGCCATTTTATTTAGCAAAACACTGTAAAGTTTATTTTCAGGGGTGGTGTGTGTAAAGGTACATCTGGGAGCTAACACGGGAAAGGTTTTGAAAGCTAAATTGTAATCAAGTAACATCATTTTGAATCATTCCTGTGAAGGAGACAGAGGACATCGAGGCTTATGAGGCCTTCAAGTGTGGAAAGTGTGGATGAGAAGGGATATGTCTCCGAAGAGTGGGTCTCCCATGGTAATAGTCTGGGCTTTGTGGATATCGAGGCTTATGAGGCCTTCAAGTGTGGATGAGAAGGGATATGAGTGGGTCTCCCATGGTAATAGTCTGGGCTTTGTGGAAAGTATGACTTTTTTTAAAAAAAAATATTTTTATTGCTTTCAGAGAAGAAGGGAGAGAGAGAAACATCAATGATGTGAGACAGTCACTGACCAGATGCCTTCTGCATTCCCCTTACTGGGGATGGAGCCTGCAACCTGGGCATGTGCCCTTGACCGGAATCGAACCCGGGACCTTTCAGTCCACAGGCCAATGCTCTATCCACTGAGCCACACCAGCTAGGGCAAAAGTATGACTCTTAAGCCATAATTCTTTGGTGACTCTGGCCAAGGAATATTTATGCAGTGATATTCATGCAGTGTTATCTGATGTTGACTTCCCTTTTTTTATTTTTGTTAATCCTCACCCAAAGATATTTTTCCTTTTGATTTTTAGAGAGAGAGTAGAAGGGAAGGTGGGAGGAGGAAGAAAAGGTGAAGAACACATCTATTGGTTGCCTCTCGCATGTGCCCCAACAGGGGTGGGATCAAACCTGCAACCCAGGTACATGCCCTTGACCCAGAATCAAACCCACAACCTGCAGGCCAATGCTCTAACCACGGAGCCACACTTGATGTTGACTTTCAGGTTGTTACTATTCTAGGCTCTAGTCCAGTCACCATATGATGCCTCTAAACCTTCAGTCCAAGTTCACTTTGCATCCACCTTGCAGTGCGATGCTTTGATGGGTGACGAGGAGGGCAGTAGCTGAGTGTAACAGGGAGTCAGAAAGAGGAAAGAGGCATGGGAGCCAGGACCATGAGAAGAACTGAGAAGCCTGTGAGTGCGGAAATTCATAACGAGAAGTGATGAGGACATGAGCCCACCTTCACCTCAAGTCCACAGGTGCCCCAAGAGAGTGCAGACTGGACAGCAGTGCATGGAGTTGTTTGTCAGCTCTGCGTATTGCTCTGTTGAATCTTGATCTAAATTAATTTGGACCTTAAATTTAAGGTAATTTTTAATTTGACCATCATTTACTTTACAGGCAGGCATTTAGTCCTTGTTTTGCATTTTTACTGAGAAATATTGCGAGGTTTCTTTTCCTTTTTTCTTTTGGTCAGGAGTAGATGCATACATTTACTTTGACATACTTTCTGAATAAAAAAAATACAGGTTTTGGTAGTCATAGGTTGATGATTTACAAATTACCATCCTCATCCTGTCACTCATTTCTTTTACAGGATGTACATACTTCCCTTAATACAAGGTGTTGAAAGATGATCTGAGGCATATTAAAAAACTCAAGAGTTTATTTGAGCAAATATTGATTCGAATCAGGCAGCATCTATTTAATCTAGCAAATAAAAAGGAGCTCCAAGAAGCTGTACAAAATGAAAGACTTTTCTAGGGAGAAGAGAGCGGGAACAAGGAAGTTAGACTAGGCAAAAGCTGGTTGGTTATTGCAAGATTATTTTCCAGTAGGGGGTGATGGTGGTTCATCAGGCAGGTGACCTAACTAGTACTGGTCAGGTGATTCCTGACTGACTAGTTCAAGATTCCATTTCTGGGAGAGCTGACACTGTAAGTTAAGTCTTGGTTTGGTGACATGGGGATTAGCCTAAGCGGCCTCATTTTCTGTTTGTTGTCTTGTTTTTTTTTTAACACAGGTATACGTCATTTGCTATTTCTGTGAAAGCCAATAGAAAGAAGAGCTTTTTATTTCTCAACACCAGTTAATGTAAAGCCAAAAATGATATAAAAATGGAAAAAGTAAACTGTTTTGTTGTGCTCTTAAGGTCCTGCTATGATGCTCAGTTATTTATTTCCAAGAAAAAATATTTGGATGTGCTCTCTCTCCTTTGTAGTTTAGTCTGTGAGTCCAAACTCTTCATCATTTTTGTACACCAACACATACTTTTATTCATTTCCCAGTTATGACCATAGAATCAGTCATGGATACCAACTAGTCTTGATTGTTTTCATTGAACATATTCTACAAGTGGGCAAGAAAGTTTGTTCTGATTTATCCATATTTGTTAGATTTATTTATTTTGTGCTGAAATGTTTACTTGCTCCAATTTTATTTGTTTAATATTTCTTTCACGATTTCTGTTTTGGGTTTGAACCTAGCTAGTAATTCCCTTTGCCATTTGTCTGACTCTAACTTAAATGTCAGTATTTCTTTCGCGATTTCTGTTTTGGGTTTGAAATTCCCTTTGCCATTTGTCTGACTCTAACTTAAATGTTTCAGTTTTCCAGTCTGCTTTGGGTTAGCAGAGCAATCAGACCATGGGGACTGCTTATCCCTACTTTGTATAGTCATCCAGGTATCTTATTCCTGGTACATTGCCTTGAATTATTCCAATATTTTTTTCATGTGTTCCTTCTTGGGTGATCATGCCAGGATGAGGACTTCTTTGGTTGGCAGAGGGCCATCACAGTTCCTGCCCATTGGCATTTCTCACTGATGTATCCCTCATCTCTCTGGCTGTGGACGCTCTGCCTTTCTGGCACTTGGCTGTGTTATTACTGGGCAATTCCGAATCCTGCACCTGCCACTGGTGTCTTATCCAGAACATCCGGGTCCCCAGTGCAGTGCTGGCAGGAGGACCCTCCCATCTCACTGTGGGCCAAGTTGCTTAGGGTAGAAGGGTCAAGTTTGGCTCTTCGTGCAGTTATTGGGGGTAATTGCTCTTTCAGAGCAAGCAGAGGCAAGACTCCTTTTGAACTAAATTGCATGTCTTACCTCCTGGAATGACTATTCTTCTGGTTCAATAGTGCTGGGTTGTGGCTATGTATTGGAAACAGAGATAAATGAAACAGATTTAAAGATGAATCCTTTTAACCCTCTATTCTTTGCAGGGCCCATTTGACTGATAGGTAGAATGTAATTTCTAAAGCCTCAGTGTGTAAGAATATATAATCCGCTTGTTCTACAGTTCTGGTTTGCCCAATCTTTCACTGATTATCTTGGCATTGTGGCCCATTTATCCCAGGTTATATGCCTAATTAACGGCCGACCAGCCAACCTGCCAATAACTATGACACCCACTGACTACCAGGGGGCAGACGCTCAATGCAGGAGCACAAACCACGGGCATGGAAACATGGAACAGACTGATGAATCTCGGGGCAGGGGGACAGATTAACCAAAGATCTTATATGCATACTAGAGGCCCGGTGCTGAATCCTTTTAACCCTCTATTCTTTGCAGGGCCCGTTTGACTGATAGGTAGAATGTAAGTTCTAAAGCCTCAGTGTGTAAGAATATATAATCCTCTTGTTCTACAGTTCTGGTTTGCCCAATCTTTCACCGATTATCTCGGCATTTTGGCCCATTTATCCCAGGATAGATATAGATATAGATATAGATATAGATATAGATATAAATATAAATATAGATATATAGATATATAGATATATATATGCCTAATTAACGGCTGACCAGCCAATCTGCCAATAACTATGACACCCACTGACTACCAGGGGGCCGACGCTCAATGCAGGAGCACAAACCACAGGCATGGAAACATGGAACAGACTGATGAATCTTGGATGGGGGGGGGGCGGGAAGAGACGGGGCAGGGGGACAGATTAACCAAAGATCTTATATGCATACTAGAGGCCCGGTGCATGGAGTCGTGCACCGGTGGGATCCCTAAGCCTGGCCTGCACCCTCTTTCAATCTGGGACTCCTCAGGGGATGTTGGCAAGCCAGTTTTGGCCCAATCCCCGCAGGCCAGGCCTTGAGGAAGATGTTGGATCTGTAGTATTAAAGATTATCAGGGCAGAGTGGAAAGGGAAGACTAGTCCCCTGACTCATAGAGAGTTGGAATTGGGCAGATGTAAATAGAAGGTCATCTAGTCCAGCATTGCCCCTCCCTCCCTCCTTTTCTTTTTTGAAGAATGAGTTGTTTAAATGAGATGTAACTGGAGCTGCTAGTAGGGTGTGGGGGCTGTGGACAGAGTAGAGTCTCATTGCTCAGCCCCTACTTTATTTTCTGACAAATCTGAAGTGCCTCCCACAATCCCTGTAGTGACTCCCCAAACTAACCCATCTCATCCAAACTCTCTTATTTGCCTGGTTCGGAACCTCTCTGTTCATTTGCAAGTCAGACCGTCATCAACCTTTAGGGCATTGAGTCTAATTGGAAGTCACCAGCTTTCAACTTGAATGGCCTGCACCTTGAAAAGTGCATGAGGGTCTGCAGGTGTTCCTGGTCTCTGGGACTGCAGGCTGGATTCCAGGACAGAAGGGAGTAGCCAGTTACCTCTCCAGAGGTTTTTCAAAGACACCTCAATTTTGCTCTGGCATTTCATCTTTCAGAGAAGCCGTTTATTGCTTGATCTTCTTGAGCAACGTGGACACTGTCACTTAATTAACTCACCATTTGACTGCATGTTTAAAACTGTCAGGTGGGAAGTCAATTTAGTGCTGTCTTATGATTAATAAAATCTCGTTTTGTGAGAGGCATGGAGCTGGCACCTGAAGCTGTCAGGTGTGTTGGTTGTTATTTGGCTTATAGTTACATGGACTGTCAGGGGGGAGAGATGTATTTATTTGTTCTTTTTATATGTTTAATTTTAAAGCAAGTTAATATGTGTTGGGCAGTTAGTGTGGCTAAACTTAGTGAAACATATGATATTTTAACAAATGAAATGAATCATTGTGCCTGGCAGCCTTTAATAAGTATACTTTGTTGAAGAGAAATGTATCAGAGTCCTAGAATTGATAATTCTATATTTATTGAGTGGTTATTCATGCTAGGTACAGACTTAGGCTCATTTATATATGTCGTTGCAACTAAACTTCACAATAATGCTGAGAAATAGGCATTGTTCTTCCCATATTACAGACAAGGAAACAAAGATCTGAAATGTTTAATTATTTGGACAAGGTCGCTTATACTAAAGTTGACAAAGATGAGATTGAAATGCAGGGATTTTTATGTCTAAATTCAGTATTTCTGTTTTTTCCCCAATGGGATAATTGCTTTGATTAGACACAGTGAAATCATTATGTTTTATAGAAAATATGCTTGGAAATACTGGTCACTGTTTATTTTTTTCCTGCTGCATGCTCTCCCCACAAAGAGATTTGGGCTGGGGGTCCCAAGATCACTTCTTTGATGATTTGCTAAAAATATTCACAGGACCTCATGTAAGCACACACAAGGCAAAGATGTATAACAGTGAAAGGATGGAGATAAAGATAAGCAAAGGATAATGGTTCATGGGCAAAGTCGAGAAAACCAGGCATGAATTTCCAAAAGTCCTCTCCAGTGGAGTTACAACAGATGCACTTAATTCCCCAGCAATGAGTTGTGGCCATGTGTGAAGTGTTGTCTACCGGGGAGCTCATTAAAGACTCAGTACCCAAGGTTTTGTGGGGGGCTAGTCACAAAGGCACTATGACTAATATGTACCCAAATTCCAGGCTCCCGGGTGTTCTAGGGAGCTGTTTACCAATCAAGTTTCAAGTTCCCAGATGCCAGCCAAGGGCCGAGTTTGCAAGCAAGCCTTTCAATGGAAAGTGGTTTCAGGAGTATTATGATAACGCTTTTTCCCCCCACAAGATTCAAATAATCTCACTGAATGGCCCCAAATCAAAATATGTTGTCATTTGCAATTCTTGAAATTAAATCAGGAAAGGAGCAAGGCTCATGCCTGTTAGTGCTGAGACGGACATGATACATGTCAGAATTATGCCAAAACATTATTCATTTGGTGATTTTATTCCTTCCTTCCTTCATTCATCTATTTACCATCAAAGTATTTACTGAGCACCTATTAAGTTAGGAAATGGCAGGGTACAGTGATTAAGATCATAGGCTCTAAACACAAATGGGTTTATACTCAGGTTCTGCCTCTCACAAGTTTCATGACGTTAGGCAAGTTTCTTTACTTTCCTGTGGTCAGGTTTTCACATCTGTTCTATGGGGATTATAATAATGCCTCCCTTATAGGATTAGGGAAGATAAGAGGAGTTAATAGGCTGGCCAACTATACGTGCTAAATCCATAATAAAGGTTAGTGCCTACTGTTATGTTCAACAGATTGTGCTGTCTCTGGCAATGCAATGATGTATAAGACAGACATGGTTCCTGCTTGTAATAGAACTTATAGCCTAGTGAACAGTAAATGTAAATAAACTTGAAATTATCTTAGTGATAACTGCTTTGGTGGATAAAATTTGGGGTGCCATGGGTCAAGCCTAATTATGCTAAGAGGGCGGTGCCCTCTAAGCTGGGACTTGTTTGTGGCTTTGCCAACAGGTCAGTCTGAGGCTTAACCCTATAGCCGTGCCATACAGATTATACCAGGCCAAAGGAACATTATGGGCAAAAGACATTGCAATATGAGTGGGAGAAGAAGAGAGAGGACTGCATATTTGAGTAAATGAAGTAAATGGTATGGCTGGAAGAGAGATGAACTTGTAGAGATAAGAAGGGACCACCATCTAATGAACTGCCTAGTAATTAGGGAATTTTCACTTGGCCTGAGCATAATGAGGAGTGGTGGGGGACTGAACTTGGGGACAGCACCCTTTGGAAACACTAGTGGAGCTTTCTTCCATAGGTGTGGCTTCCTCTTTGAAGAAGCCACAGTATCCCTTATCAAAGGACAGTGATAACTCCCCTCTCTCGCTCTGCAATTCCTCTCTGGGTAGAGATCAGGAACATTCTGAGACAGGGTTGAAGCAATTTTAGGGGCTGCCAACAACCCATCAGACCTGTTTCAATTTGCCTCACACTATAATAATTTTGGACATGACAACAATAAAAGGACAGAATGAGGACATTTGATTTTATTCATATTTAGCAAAACTGGTGAAGGAAACCACCCATACTGGTAAGTACTAATATGTGAGTGCTAACCTATCTGCAACACATTTCCAAGACTAAAACCTAGTGAATGGTTAACACTAGTTTTTATGGGATGCTTTAATTTTGTGGTTTCTTGATCTCCTACATTTTTGATTGATGGTTTATTCCATTTTCTTGCCATATGCTTACCTCTTTTCACCTTATTTTATTTGCTTTTAAAATCATGCTCACACACATACAGGAAATGATTTATGTTGAAAATGTCAGCCATAATTATAATGGGTAAGTCATTATTTGTGGGTTAAAGGGAGTGACAGTATTTACCTGCTGCATTTCACTTTGGTAATGTGCTTTGGTACATTTTTCTATTTTGTTCTAAGTAAAAATGTCTTCTCAAGCTAATTTTATACAACATATAGCCATTAAACCAAATTTTACCATTCCTTTTTACATGAGACCATTGCAGTAGTTCTTAGGCAAAAGGGTCCCCACCTGGGGCCCCACATTTACTAGTAGAAGGGCGGCCCTTTATGTCTCTCTCTCTCTCTCTCTCTCTCTCACACACACACACACACACACACACACACACACACACACACATACAGCTTTATTGAATACACAGGCACCTCTGTCTTGACATCCAGCACTCAGTTGACATAAAGACGCCTATAATCCCAGGCATTCAACCTCATGTTTACTGCAGGCTAAACAGGGTAAAGCTTCTGCACGTCTTTCATCCTGTGTCTTTGAATAAAAGGTGACTGAGTCTAAATGTAGTGAAGGTTTGTGGGTTGAACTGCTGCCGGTAATGCAGATGGTCCCTGCTTCAGAGAGCGAGAAGGATTTGAGAGATGGAAGCACTTTGATAGATGAAAGACCAATCAGTTTAAGTGTCAGATCTTCCTCTGTTAGCATGGGCGTGAAAGAGCTTGCAACATGAAATAACTTTCCTAGAAACATAAGCGTCCATTTTGGGGCTTTTTCTCTTCTTCTAATGCTTGTGTCCAGAGGTTCTCATGAATTAGCACAGTATTGGCAACCATTGCCTGCAGCAGCTGCGGAACATGATCTTACAGCTAGATCTTGCTGTCTGATATGGTAGCCAATAGCCACAGGGGGCTACTAAAATTAATTTAAGTGAAATAACATTAAAATTTAGTTCCTTAATTGCATGAGCCCCATTTCAAGTGCTCAGTCATCAATGAGCCTTGGCGTGGAAATGTGCCATAAACAAGACCAAAAGTGGCTACCGGATGACAGAGATATGGAACATTTCCATCATTGCAGTATAATCTTTGGACCATACCTGTATCATCCGATATTTCAATTCTTTATCAGTGCTGTACTTTGGCAACTGTATCGACATTGAATACTGGAATTATATATAGTTATAATTAAATATTTAATTTTAATTGAAATGTTTTAAATATGTAGACAGGTGTTATGCCTGCCTTCATTTGTACTTTTCCCCCCAGTCCCACCAATACCAGTTGAGATTTATGAGGGCCTTGTCCTTTCTTAACGTGTAAGAAATGCTGATTTTTGTGGGTCTTGCTCCAATGCACCATTCTGAAATTCTTGGCTGTGTATAAACCAAATCCATCATGATGGTAGGTGGAAGCATTTGATATCCAGTTGAAACTATAATGCAATATTCTGTTGTACAGCCCACCCAATACATGGGTAAACTCTTATGAAATGTATTTTAGTACCAGCATGCTAAGACATCATGGCATGGCTTAGTAAGGTAGATGTTAAGGTAATGCTATGGAGGCCTGCTAATCTAACTGCATACTATTTCCATTAGGGATAGCAAAATGTCTTTCTGCTTGACTTTGATTTTAGGGGCAGTGGTAGTCTATGAAATTTAGAAATGAACAAAAGGATACCATTATATTTAATGATTTTAATCTCTCCCTTCCCAACACCACACACACACACACACACACACACACACACACACACACAGAATAATTATTCTTTCTGTAATGAAAGAAGATATGTTGCTTTTTAGCAATGGCTGAGTGACAATATCATGGTCACTCTGCATGTCTGTCACATGATGTTTGCATGCTTTATTTATTATTTTTAATGTTTTTATTAAATTTTTATTGATTTTGGAGGAAGGGAGGGAGGGAGAGAGAGAAAAACATCAATGAGAGAGAAACAATGGGTAAACTCTTATGAAATGTATTTTAGTACCAGCATGCTAAGACATCATGGCATGGCTCAGTAAGGTAGATGTTAAGGTAATGCTATGGAGACCTGCTAATCTAACTGCATACTGCTGCCATTAGAAATAGCAAAATGTCTTTTTGCTTGACTTTGATTTTAGGGGCAGTGGTAGTCTATGAAATTTAGAAATGAACAAAAGGATATCATTGTGTTTAATGATTTTATTCTCTCACTCCCTTTCCAACACCACACACACACTGAATTATTCTTGTTTCTATAATGAAAGAAGATATGTTGCTTTTTAGCAATGGCTGACTGACAATATCATGTCTGTCACATGATGTTTGCATGTTTTATTTATTATTTTTAATGTTTTATTAAATTTTTATTGATTTTAGAGAGAGGAAGGGGAGAAAGAGAAAAAAAATAAAACATCAATGAGAAAGAAACATTAATTGGCTGCCTCCTGAATGCCCCCTACTGGGAAATCAAGCCTGAAACCTAGGTTTGTGCCCCACCCTGGAATCAAACCAGTGACCTCTCAGTGCATGGGACAATGCTCAATCAGCTTAGTAAGGTAGATGTTAAGGTAATGCTATGGAGGCCTGCTAATCTAACTGCATACTATTTCCATTAGGGATAGCAAAATGTCTTTCTGCTTGACTTTGATTTTAGGGGCAGTGGTAGTCTATGAAATTTAGAAATGAACAAAAGGATACCATTATATTTAATGATTTTAATCTCTCCCTTCCCAACACCACACACACACACACACACACACACACATCATTGTGTTTAATGATTTTATTCTCTCACTCCCTTTCCAACACCACACACACACTGAATTATTCTTGTTTCTATAATGAAAGAAGATATGTTGCTTTTTAGCAATGGCTGAGTGACAATATCATGGTCACTCTGCATGTCTGTCACATGATGTTTGCATGCTTTATTTATTATTTTTAATGTTTTTATTAAATTTTTATTGATTTTGGAGGAAGGGAGGGAGGGAGAGAGAGAAAAACATCAATGAGAGAGAAACATTGCCCCCCTACTGGGAATCAAGCCTGAAACCCAGGTTTGTGCCCCACCCTGGAGTCAAACCAGTGACCTCTTGGTGCATGGGACAATGCTCAATCAGCTGAGCCACAGCGACCAAGGTACTGTTTGTTTGCTTTAAATGATACTATATGGTTCTTACCTTAACAGAATATCTCAGCATGAGACCTTTGTTAAAAGTGTTTGTTAAGAGGAAATATTAATACCCACAAATCTGAAATTTTTGCATCAAGTAATGAACCTTTTTCCTTCCACTAAGCATGAGGATCTATAAAATAGGGACACTCTTTTGTTGACGTTATTGTTAGAGCTCCAAACACCCTCCACGTAGTTAAGGAAGCAGGTAGTATGTGATCCCTTTTTAGATTTTTTAAATCTCCTGCAGTCTATTTTTGAGCTTGATTTTTCAAAGCCAAAGAAGAAATAAAACTCTCCTGTATTTTTGGTAAAAAAAAAGTCCAGCTCTTTCAAGAGAACTATGGAAATAACTGGAAGCTGGCAAAGGTGGTCAGTATACTAGGGAAATTGCATTGCATTGTTTATGTTTATAACTCAGACTTTTGGTCTTGTTTATGGCACATTTCCACACAAGGCTCATTGATTCTCAGATTGCTGAATCACAAAGCATCTGCTTCTATTAGAAGCACAGCTATTTAACTTACTACTGATTACCTCATCAGTACATAATTTCTCAGTCATAGTCATGTTTAACGGCAGGAAAGCTCTTTGAATAACTTGCCTCTCTGTATGGCAATATTTTGATGTCCTTTGTCCATGCTGCTCACCTCTATTAGAGGAACCACATTTTTAAGAGGCAAGAGGTACTCAGTCTGCAAGTTCACATCAGCACTGGATCAACATTCTCTTAATATTTAATATGGGGGTCAGAGCATCAGAACTGTCATAGAATTTGTGTTGGTGGTGGAATGAGGTGGGATAGAAAATTACTGACAAATAAAGGGCTTCTGAAGCACTTTATGATAACCTGAATAAAAATTATAACAATATTGCATTAACCAGACAGGGCAACACTTTTGAAAAGTATGATTCATCTCTTTTTTCTGAAGTGATTACAGGGTGACAATGATTTTGTGTTAATTGCCCACAGTGACACAAATTTTGGGTCTATGGCTTCATTAATTATAAGCTTCTATGTCAGATTGTCTGGTGGTGGTGTACTTTTTTGCATAAATTGTAAAGCATCTTCACAATGTTTGTTTGCATTTTCTCAATTGTGGCACACAGGCCATTCAATGACCCTATAGAAAGGCAGAATCCAGGTGGCACTACACTGTGGGCAACCCTGGAGTGGCGGCAGCACTGTTTGGTAGAAGCTGGGAGGTCTTGGATAAGGATAGGCCCTGAATGATTAGTTGTTCAAACTAATCTGGTTTTAGAGGAAATTAAATGCTATGGAGAACATCAGCTTTGAAATCAGAATAATCTAGGTTTCAGTCTCAGCTCTGCCACCCAAGAGCCTGTATAGATTGTAGAGTACGTAGCATATGGAAGACATCAGTAGACAGTGGTGTTTGTTTTTATTGTTAATGATAGTATTAACATTTAAACCCTGGCACCATCTTCTCTTCCATAATATGCTGCATCACCTTGTGGCTCAATCCCTTACACATTTTTACTTTCTTACTGAGGATAATAACACCCACCCACTAGGGTCAAATTAAATGAGAATTGAAATTTGGAACTTAGTAGCTGATAGTCAATGACTAGATGGCATGTGCTAGGTTCAGCTGTGTGGTTCTACTCATTAATAATTTTTGACACTAGTCTACATGTGTCAGCATTTTATTCCCTAAACTCCTCAATGTACACATGTAAATATCCACCTTTTGTGGAAATATTGTAAAAAGGACATTCTTGATGACATAAGAATTCAAAGATTCCATTGAATAATTCTGGAAAAGTCTTATTTTGGGGGGAGGGATTACTTGGGGGTTTGGTAAATATAAACTAGAATGAGAAATACACAAAAGAAGAGCTAAAAACCTTAACCCTTCAAAATCCACAGGTGAAAAATATTACACAAAGGCAAAGGACCTCATTGTTAGCAATTATTTATTGACTAGCGGCCCAGGATCAGGCTGAAACCAGCTCTCGGACATCCCCCGAGGGATCCCGATTGGGAGAGGGTGCAGGCCAGACCAAGGGATTTCACCGGTGTACGATCGGATCCCGGGAGGGACACAGGAGGTTGGCCAGCTGGGGAGGGACCATGGGAGGGCTCAAGGGCATGTGGCTCAAGGGCCAGACCCCAGCAGCAAGCTAACCTACTGGTCAGAGCATCTGCCCCCTGATGGTCAGTGCACATCCTAGGGAGCTGTTGAGTGGCCTTAGCATATCATTAGCATATTATGCTTTTATTGGTTGAAAGGATGACTGGATGACCGGAAACTTAGCATATTAGGCTTTTATTATGTAGAATTCTTAAAAGTAATGATAATAAACATCCTTGAGACTGCCTTGTAACGTGAGCTCTGAGCTGGGGCAATGGCAAATAAAGATGTAATAAGTATAACCGATATTCATTGACTCTTTTGCTAACAAACCCCATGTCACAGCAGAAAAATGGCCTTTAAAATGGACCCAAAGTATCTTCTTGAGTTTGAAAAAGTCTATTTCTCTCCATGGAAATTGGCTGTGAATCAAATACTTTATAGTTATCATTCACTGAGGGCCCAATATGTAATGATGTGTGTTCTAATCCCTATGGCAACCTTGCAAGGCAGATTTCATTATCCTTATGTTCCTGAGCTTGGGAAGGGTCAAATAATAGTCCAAGGAAATATTACAAAGCTACTAGAAATGACAGTTGCATTTAGAATGCCTTAGATGTCACTCTTACGAGGTCCCTTGTCATTCTGCTTATAATGCTACATTAATATATCCTTTTATTTAGCCAAGTTGTAAAAGTTTTACTCAAGTACTCTGTAGTTACCTTCAAAGGACCAGAAAAGAATAAGTATGGATTCTTGTGTATGGAGTCACAGATTAGGATGAGTGGTTCTTGATTTGTGTTTTCAATAAACGTTAATATATCCTTTTATCTAGCCAAGTTGTAGAAGTTTTACTCAAGTACCCTGTAGTTACTTTCAAAGGACCAGAAAGAATAAGTATTGATTCTTGTGTATGGAGTCACAGGTTAGGATGAGTGGTTCTTGATTTGTGTTTTCAATAAACTTTTGAGTCAGGCACTGTGTCAGACATTGAGAATAAAAAAATAAAGTACATTTCATTACCTTCCAGGACTCACAGTCGACGGTGAGGATGACAAATAGCTGGTCCAAATACCATTCTTCTCTCTCCTGGTTCCAATAGCTTGGATGCAGGTCAGGTAAACTTCTCAACAATTATTTCTCAACAGTGATTCCAGGCAATCTCTAGTCATTGATTAGAATTAGCACACAACAGAAATAAAACTCATTTGCCACTCCTGTTTGAGGGAACACATGTAACCAGTCAATTGCAATACACTGTGACAGGAATTACTTGTGAATTGTGTCTATAGTACTATGGATTACTATGGATTCTTAAAGGGGAGGATGGGAGAGCGCAGGCAGAGAATGCTTCACACAGACTTTTAATCTTAAGGGATGGGTAGGGAGATGCAAAGGAATGAGACTAACAATTTAGGCAGTGGCCAGAGAAGGGAGGAATTTATAGGTCATTCTAAGGAGTTTTGAATTTACTCTATAGAGTAAGGGTTTTAAGATTCTGGAGGATTTTTTTAAAAGGATTACATCAATCAAGAAAGTATTTTAGGAGAGGGCACGAGTTGATGGGGATGTGGTTGAGAGAAGATACTTGAAATACCAGGCAGTTCATCTTTGAAAGAAAAATTGAGGACCCGGGTTAGAGCAATAATGTCAGTAAAATAGACCAGAGGTCTGATTGGAAAAATAGTCTAGAGAGGATATAGATAGAAAACTGGTAAACATTAGTGACTGGACATAGTGAAAGATGGTGTGAATGAGAAAGTAATATCTAGGATGACTTTCTGATTTCCTGGCTTGGATAGTGTGTTGATGATAAGAAGAAGAGAGAGTTGTGGGAATGAGACAATGATTTCAATGAGGACAAACTTCAAAGGCATTGATTTATGTTTTAATATGGGAATATTGGGGAATTTTTTTTGTTTTTGAGGCCAAGTAATAGTTTCTAAACAAAACTTTAGAATATTCTCATGAGATATTAAGAAATTAAATTTGATAATAATCATAAAGAAATTTTGCATGCCACGTATCCACTTTTTATATGCTTTTTTTTAATTGGGAAAAGTTAGAATCAGTAGAAGCTTGAAATTCATAGATATCCATATGGACATCAGTGATGATTTTTTAAAAATTTCCATTCTGGATTAGATCCGCTTTAACTTTCTGGGGTGACCATGATTCCAACTGTTCAACACCAATAACTTTTCTTCCTGGGGTATTCATCCATGCTAAGTCCACTAAGCAGTTTGTAGAAGTCTTTATTTTTTGCTTTTAGTTGAAAAATATACAACTAAAATCAACAGACTACTAGTGTAATCAAAAGTGAAAATACTATGGAATTGATGATTCCTGACTATCATGTTCTGACCACAAATGAAGGTTCCAGGTAGCTCCTAAGAAGCTCTGTTATATGAAATACCCTGTGTTAAGAGTGTAGAAAGTATTCTCTCTGTTATCTTCCTGATTGAGGATTAAAGTGACATTTGATAGTTTTAATTATCTTTTTTTTTCTGTGAAGCCCCATGTTAAACTTTAGAATTGGTTGCTTCATTTGTTAATTCTGTTCATTTAGAATATATTATACAGTATTTAGACAAGACACTAACTATTAGAGTAGTTCTTTCATTCAACCTTTTCTAGAATTATTTATTGAGTACCTGCATTTTGAATAATACTCTCCTACTTGTCTAGGTGTTCTGAATAAGTATATCTTACAGCCTAACCTCAAAGAACTTTGGATTCAAATGTGGAGACAAGAGACATAGTGTTAAATGTTAAAACAATATAAGGAATATTATATTTGGTCCTTCTCCAATTTGCTGACTCTGTAGGTTTAGGTAAGTTTTTAATACTCTTAGTTTTACCACCTTCAAATTGGGAGATTTGGGTTAAGTAATATTGGACTAAGTGATCTGAAAGATTTTCCCATTCTTAATAACCACAATTCTTTGGCCTATTGATTATCAAACAAATAAAAGAGACTAAGAGATTTTAGAAATTGAAGAGATCACTGTGTTTGAATCTGTCAAACCATTGATCAGATCTAGTTGATTTTACTAAAAGAGAAAAAAAGGTAAGAGTTGACAGAAGTCTGTGCCAGAAGATGTCTTCTGAGCTTAGGGATTTGATTTCCCTGCCCACTCGATTACTCTTATGTGGAACACATGAGTGCAACACTTACTAGATGAGTGCTTTTTTAGAGCCAATATGCTTCAGGGCAATCTTAGCTATAATGTGACCCTTACCCAGCTTCTTTTTTATGGGACAGGGAAGTGTTTGGACCATATTGCATGGGATGGTAAAAGTTCTGGAAGAGTAGAGGGGTGGAATTTTTGTCTTTTGTTTGGAGTACTGAGCTAGAATTTCATGCAAATTCTGTTGTATCTACTACTGACAACATAATGAAAAAATTAAATAGATGGGGGAGTATAACAGTAAGAATGAATGAATGCATATGTATTTATCTTGTATGCCATGCTAACATTTATCAGTGGGGTTTGTCTTTCTTTTACTATTATTTTCTAAATACTGAAATGGTTTTCTTAGAGGGATTCTATGATAAACGAGAAATAACAACAAATTTGTAATCTAGAATTCAGAAGTATTGAAAAACATCTCCTAAATTAGTTATTTTCATATTTATCAATGATCCATTTTTCTAGAGGATGCTCTTAGCTATTGTTTTCTTTTATACCATATTTTGACAGTAGTGTAGAGTGAATTCAGACTCTTATTGTGTGACTATTTATGGCAGAATATTATAAGGACCTTTTCTGAATAGAACATGCTTTATTTCCATTAAGTGCATATTCTCCTTATTTTCAGAATTCTGTATTTGTGGTTAAATTGCTCTTATAAATTCAGGTTGCATTTTCCATGGGAGGAAAATAAGCTGTTACATGTAGAATGTCTGATTAAAGATTTTGGGATGAGTTTTCTTCTTCATGTTTTTTTTCTATTGTTCTCTATATCAGAAAGAACAAAAGTGTGTTGCTTTATTTTCTCAGATTGTTTCACTTAGTAGACAAGACAGTGTTCCTATGTCTTAAGTGCAATTGAAGTCTATATGCTTATGTAATTTTGCACAGCCTATCTATTTTATGATGTCAAAACACTTTTATTTCTGCATGGGAGGCTTTCCACCTTGGTCTCATTAATATTGCACCTGTTTTGTTAACTGTAGCATCATTGGTAGGGTGCCAAATTGAATTCAGAGAGAGATTCTTCAAAAATATAATGAATTTGGTTTGAACTAATTGGGAAATTATAAATTAATTATTTTAAAGATTTGACCTAGACTTAAGGTAAAATTTTCACTATCCACACTAAAATGCTCTTTGAAGCAATTAACAGTGATTGCACAATTCTAGACAAGTAAATGAATTTTTTGGTTTCCTGCATTTGTAACATCAAACTTTCCCTGATTATAAAACTATAGCATATCAGTTATAAAAATTTTAAGTATAGAGAAAGCAAGAATAAATAATTATGTTTAATCCTAGCAAAAGACAAAGGCCACTCTTAAATGTTTAAACTTGAATCATTTTATTTACGGCAAAGATGATCAAACACAATATTATTTTTAAATGCTATCTTGTTGCACTAAATATTCTACACGTTTTTAAAGTCTATGTAATTATATATACAGTATAACATACTTTATTGGATCAATTCATTTGTGTAAGATATCGAAGCTAGTTTCTAATTCTGATTATTAATAATTTTAAATAAATGGTTATATTTAGCAAAAATAATTACTGAACACACTGTTTTTATTATCATAATTTAATTTTATACTCCCATTAGTCCCATGGAGTAGGTAATATAATAATTGTACCCATTTTAAAAAGAAAGGACTGACACAGAGATGTTCTATAACTTGACTAAGGGAGCACAGCTAGTAAGTGTGAATTTAATCCTTTTGCTGTCTGACTTTAAATTCTGTGTCTCCAATTATTACACCCTACTGACTATATACAAGAATGACTTTATTTAAAAATAACTTTCTATACCCATGGACACGGGCAATAGGGTAGTGAAGACCTAGGAGTTGGGTAAGAGCTGGGAGGAGCGGGGAGGGGGATAAAATGGGAGATATCTGTAATACTATCAGCAATAAAAATATATAGAAAATAAATAAATAAATAAATAAATAAATAAATAAATAAAATTTTTATGAATGCAAATGCTGATTCATAAAACATGCACAAAGATTTTTGTGCATTTTGACCAATTAGCTTTCGGAAGGATGGTATCAATTTGTCATCCCAACAAACAGTCTTAGAAAAAATATTTTTAATGTAGGTTGTTTTTATTCTTTTTAAGAAATGTGAAATAGTTTAAAGGACTTGGTAACCTGGATAATGTTGCTAATAATAACAATTTTAATGTCCCCCCCTCCTATTGACCCCCTTCACCCTGCTCCATTCCCCTCCCCAGGCTTTCCCTGCACTATTGTCTGTCCATGGGCTATGCATATTTGCATAGAAGTTCATTGGTTAATGTCTTCCTGCTCTCCCCTTCCCTCTGAAATACTTCAGTCTGTTGCATGCTTCAATATGTGTGCAAGTTGTTATATAATGACCTCTACCTGGGTTAGCTTCATTAATCTTCATAACAGTTGCAGGAAGCAGGAATATCTATCTTTGTTTCACAGCTAAAAATTACAGAAATTATATGATTGTTTAGGTTACATAGCTAGAAAGTAATGGAGCAGAAATTGGAATATCTGTCAACTCCAGGTCACCTATCTATATATGTAACCTATCAAAAAAGACACTGCTTGAGCTCATGTGGATTTTGTGTACTGCTGTATTTCTGTTGATCATAGCAGTTGTCAGAGTGCCATGTGTAATAGGCACACCCTTCTCTTCCTATAGACTAAATGAGAACAGGGAAGAGATCTTTTTATCAATCAACATTTCTCCTCAGAGTTCTCCTTATGGCAACCTTGTTGATGACTCTACTCACTCTTCCTCTGTAGGCATACCCCTGAGTCTCAAAATATCTTTAATTAAAGATGGGATTGCATATAATCCATCATCCAATTGTAGCGCTTTTAAGAGTGAAAGGGGGCTACTGTTTAAAATTATGCTGTGCTACCAGGCATAGCCTGGTATTTCCTGGGCAAATACAAACCTATTTTCACCTGTCTCCAGATTTCCCTGTTCAGCGCTCCCCTGTGTCCTCCAAAACCTCACTCTGCCCCAAGACATCTCTCTCCAAAGTCCCCAACCCAAGGGGAAAATGTATTATGTCCATGATAAAAAAAAATGACCACAGAAAAACGAAAAGCAGTTCTTGGAGAATTCTAAGATATAGCCCTGGTATAAAGAGACTCTGGTCTCTAAAGCCCTACAGTTTTATTTAAGATTCCTCCAAATTACTTACTTGTGCCACTGAGCTAGTTTTGCGAGGATGAAGAAAAGGCCAGTTAGGACCTGAACTTACTGTTGTGGCACCATTCCAAATGGGTCTTCTTCTCCCTTGGGCCCTGATATCAAAGTCGATGTCACCACATATTTAACAAGAGGTATAGAGGGTTTATTACTCACATAATGAGGCTTTCTGAGGAGGGCAAGGCAGATTCCCCAAAAAGCTCCAAAGACAGCAGGAGAGATCCAGGAATGAAACTGGCCTGGGTTTTATGGTGGTTAAGTGGTGGGGATGGGGTGAGTATCGATTGAGCTTTCTGATGGTACATACCAAAGGGGAAAAGAGAGAAGTGGGTTTGAAAGCTGTCAATAGTCAAATTTCAAAAATGGAGTCAGACTCTATTACAGTTACCGAAACAACTGGGAGTTAAGTTACTCTGTGGTGAGAGCAGAGCTGTAGGCACGACTTGGC
Source organism: Myotis brandtii (assembly GCF_000412655.1). Taxonomy (NCBI): domain Eukaryota; kingdom Metazoa; phylum Chordata; class Mammalia; order Chiroptera; family Vespertilionidae; genus Myotis; species Myotis brandtii. Next base: position 1,370,866 of record NW_005371555.1, read on the forward strand.
TGGCTGTAAGCCACACACCACCTTAGGCTGCACCATTCCCATGGACTACAGCCTACGGGAGCCCTAGAGTTACAGCAGGGGCCCCATGTGCACTTCCCCCATTTCTTCTTCCTCTGTGCAGACTACAGGAAATGTCAGCATCTTTAAGGAATCTGGGTCTGAGTTCCTTATTGCTGGGAGGAAAAACCCTCAAATGTTTATGAATTAATTTATTTTTGAGTTTAACTTCTAAAATTCTGAACTCTTTACATATTATCTCCCCCCCCCCAAAAATGATTGATGAAAATCTTTTTATTATTTTGGTGTCAGAATCTAGCACTCTTTCCTATAGAGAAAATAGTCTTGATTGCCCAGGGTTTGGTCCCTTATCAACTGTAGTCATTGACTTCTTTGAATTATTTTCTCTCGATAGTAGCTCAACAAAATCTTTGGACTCCATCTGTTTTGTACTTTAAAAGACTTAAAAAGGCCTATCATTGAATCAGTGTGATCTTGCTTAATCTTCTCATTTCTAAGATACAAATGTTAAATCAAGGCTAATCTTCATAATTCACACTCTTAAAGCTTTTAAAACTTCCAGTTCTTTGGAGCGTCTGTTCATGTTCTTCAGCTTTAGCAATATCCTTCCAATTTGTATGCTCAGGCTTAGGGTGATCAGGTTTTAGAAATATTAGATTAGGCGGGGGGGGGTGGTTAGCTATAGGTGTGCGTTTTTGAACATTTATCTTGAGTATGAGATCTGGAAAAATACAATTTGAATACTAAAGATTCATAGAGCTTTTTAACAGAGACAAATCTAGGCCCTGTAAAAAGGCATCAGGCATCAAGCAGACAGGGGAAAAATGAATTTGCTTTAGGAGGAATAGCTTTATTATTGAACAAGTTATCAGTTTTCTGCATGTCTTTCTATCCCAGAAAATGATTATGAGACTTCTTACCCCTAATAATTTGGTGAACTCTGTTGAATTTTATGGACTGCAAAGGATGTTGGATCCAGAAGAAACCTGGGATTTTGATTATGTTAGATACTTTTACAGCTATCTTCCACTGTGATACATTATCCAAAAGTTTGTATCAAATTGTTCTAGAAGGCAAATTTTTAGCTGCAATCATTGTTCTTGGATACTTTACAATGTAAGAGAAGTAATGCTGATGTAGAATAAAGAAGAGGCATCTAGGCAGAGAGGCAGGACATTTATTGGGTGGATTGTACACCTTCAAGAGGTGAAAAGTTCTATTGAAATGTGTGTGTGTGTGTGTGTGTGTGTGTGTGTGTGTGTGTGTGATGGAATTAATAGGTAGTACTTTATGATCACCATTGTGCTAAACACAGATGTTATTTCTAATAATTAATCTAGAAAGTAGGTTCTATTATCTCTGTTTTATGAGTGAAGGATAATGTTAGAGAAGTTAAACACCTTGCCTAAATCCATACAGACCATTTTCTTTTTTTTTGCCAGAGCATGGATATAAATTCAAGTTTATCTGACTCCAGAGCCAATCTTAGTAATCTAATTATTACTCTTTAAACAAAGTGTTTCTCAAAGTAGGGCCCATGGTTTCCTGGAGGCAGGGTGGAGGCTGTTGCCAAGATTTGCTAATAGTCTGGATTTGAATTCTAAAAATCAACTCCCCTCTTTGACTTTTATAACTTCAACATTGTGATATTTTATAGACATGATTTTAATGTGCTAAAAGGATCATAATTTGCAAAGGTGTTATAATTTGGTATTTACAAAATAAAACAAGTATGTTTCTATAGATTTCTGAGGACTCGATTCTACTGAGAATGGCTTCTCAGATGGACATAATTTATGTGCGTTGGAGACAGAATTGGCACCAAGGTGCTTGGCTTCTACTCTTCCCGCCAATCATTTTGCTACATGTCCTGAGTGCGCTCTGGTGGCCCACGGCATCCTTCCCTGTTCCCGGCTGGACCTCAGTGGCTGAGCCTTTGCTCCCCAGAACTAAGAGGTTCTCAAGACCTCACGTGCTCCCTTATCTGCCCGACCACAGTATGATTGAGGTTTTCCTAAACCAAATTCCATAACCAGGCAAGTCCAGGGAAGTTTTTTGAATAAGCTCACCCATTTGACACTTGTTAAAGTCTCAAATTTCTAAAAGCAAATTGAAAAAAATAATTAATTCTCTTGGACAGGTTTCTCATTCAGAAAATAGGGGAAACAATTTCAGAAATGAAAAGTCTAGAATTAATTCTGAACTTCCAAGGGAACTAGTTAGTAATATGGAAGTGATAATAATAAGAATCTTAGGACAAAATGAACAAGTCATCTTAATTAATGTTGTGATAGTGAAGGAAAAATAAATATGAATATAGTTGCAAGATTTATTCATATCATTAGCAAATGAGATTTAAGCAAGAACATTTGAGAAATAATGTAGTAATTCCAAAAATTGATCTTATTCAAAAGATATAGGTAGCTATTTAAAAAGTAAATTTGATCACAAATAAGCCAAAAGAAAAAGAAAAGTAGACTAATCAAATCAATATCAAATATTTTCTTTATAAAATAGTGCTAGGGTCATAGCTGATAAGAATGTTACCCAGTTCTTTGATACTTCAGAAGCTCATAGGCTAACTAGATTCTTGTCAGTTAACCTGGGAATCAAACTTTTTTCTTATAAAATTAAACTCAGGATGCCTCTCTTCTTAACCAAAAAGAGAAAACTGAAAAAGAAACTTCAGTACTAAACATATTCTTAGTTAGAGTTTGCATTTAGCTAAGTATAAACATAACATTTCTGAGCACATAAGAGGATCGATGATTATATGAATTTCATATATACATGACATTTCATAAATATTGGAATATCTGTCTAACACATGCTAAACTGAAAAAATTTAAAGATGATTTTTTAAAATTTCTTTATTGGTTAAGGTATTACAAATGTGTCCTCATTTCCCATTAACCCCCAACCTCCCTGCCCCAACCCACCCTCATGCTCTCATCCCCTGGTGTCTGTGTCCATTGGTTAGGCTTATATGCATGCATACAAGTCCTTTGGTTGATCTCTCCCCCTTACCCCCACCCTCCCCTACCTTCCCTCTGAGGTTTGACAGTCTGATCGATGCTTCTCTGTCTCTGGATCTGTTTTTGTTTATCAGTTTATGTTGTTCATTATATTTCACAAATGAGTGAGATCATGTGATATTTATCTTTCTCTGACTGGCTCATTTTGCTTAGCATAATGCTCTCTAGTTCCATCCATGCTGTTGCAAATGGTAAGAATTCCTTCTTTTTCACTGCAGCATAGATGTACCACAGTTTTTTAATCCACTCAGCTGCTAATGGGCACTTAGGCTGTTTCCAAATCTTAGCTATGGTGAATTGTGCTGCTATGAACATAGGGGTGCATATATCCTTTCTGATTGGTGTTTCTGGCTTCTTGGGATATATTCCTAGAAGTGGGATCACTGGGTCAAATGGGAGTTCCATTTTTAATTTTCTTTGGAAGCTCCATACTGTTCTCCACAGTGGCTGCACCAGTCTGCATTCCCACCAGCAGTGCACGAGGGTTCCTTTTTTTCCGCATCCTCACCAGCACTTGTCATTGTCTGATACTGGCACTAGAACAGACATATAGACCAATGGAACAGAATAGAGAGCCCAGAAATTGACCCAAACCACTATGTTCAATTAATATTTGACAAAGGAGGCAAGAACATACAATGGAGTCAAGACAGTCTCTTCAATAAATGGTGTTGGGAAAATTGGACAGATACATGCAAAAAAATGAAACTAGGCAACAAACTTACACCATATACAAAAATAAACTCAAAATAGATAAAGGACTTAAACATAAAATATTAGAGGAATCCACAGGCAGCAAAATCTCAGGCATATGCTGAAGCAATATCTTTACTGATACAGCTTCTAGGGCAATGGAAACTACAGAGAAACTAAACAAATGGGACTACATCAGAATAAAAAGCTTTTGCACAGCAAAAGAAACCATCAACAAAGCAACAAGAAAGCCCACTGCATGGGAGAACATATTTGCCAATGTTATCACCGATAAGCGTTTAATCTCCAACATTTACAGGGAACTCATACAACTTAACAAAAGGAAGATTAACAACCCAATCAAAAAATGGGCAATGGACCTAAATAAATACTTTTTGAAAGAGGACATAAGGAAGGCCAAGAGACATATGAAAACATGCTCAAAGTCACTAATCATCTGAGAGATGAAAATCAAAATGACAATGCAGTACCATCTCACACCTGTCAGAATGGCTATCATCAACAAATCAACAAATGTAAATGTTTTTTAAAAGTAATTGGCTGGAGTGTAGAGGCAAAACCAAGCTTCATTCATTTACTTATTCAATAAGCATAGATTGAATGCCTACTGTATACAGGGCACTGTATTAGACACTTGAGATAATGTGGGAAATTTCATGGGATTTACATAGTGTGAGAAAACAGTATATACATAAATCAAGATGGTAAATTTAAAACATAACATGGATTATGTGATAGAGAGGGTCTTGGGCAGCTTCTCTGGATCTCCTGCTAACAGAAAGCTGTTAGCAGAAGTGAAGCTAAACTAGTCAAGTAAAGATTTGTAAGCAGGTTTCCAGGCTGAGAGGATGGTAATTTAAATGGCCCGATTTGCTTAGCATTATGCTAAGTGAAATAAGCCAGTCAGAGAAAGATAAATATCACATGATCTCACTCATTTGTGGAATATAATGAACAACATAAACTGATGAGCAAAAGCAGATCCAGAGACGGAGAAGCATCGATCAGACTGTCAAACCTCAGAGGGAGTTGAGGTCGGAGACATGTGCAAGAACATTCTTCTTAACAGAATTATTATCACCCAGACCAGGAGAGGGAGTTTGAATCTAATAATTAGTGCTGTGCAAAACCATTGGAGTAATTGAATCTGGGAAAGGCCCTGTTGTAATTTATGCTCTAAGGAGAGCAATCTGGCTGCTTTCTGGAGAATGGACTTGGGTGGTGATGCAGAGTAGAAGCAATTCTTATAGGCATTAAGGCAGGGAGCAATAAAAATATCTTCTCAATAAGGTAGACACAGACTTCACTATTTTCATTCAAATAGTCAGGGAGGGCTCTATTGAAGAGAGAAACTAGGATTTTTTTGTTGCCTTTTTTATGCACCACTGCTATATTGACAATATTGGTTAACACATTATAGAAACATGAAAAAAAAGAAGTTATATGCAATTGCCCTCAAGGAGTTTATGGGACAACAGGAGACAAATATCTTTAGAACAAATCATTCTATTACAGGTAGAGAAATCTAAAGTTGAAAAGAATTACCCCTCAGATAGGCAACCAAGGGAATGGCTCTGCTATTCCTTAAATGATGGAGGAAAGAGTTTGTAGAAGAGAGACTAGTGAGACAGTACTTTCCCTCAGAGTATAGGATAGATTCTTAGAGGGGCTTGATGGTGACCATCCCAGGGGCTAGAGGAAATGAAGAGGTGGTGGACACAGCATCCTGCTGAGGACCTTTGACATGGAGATTGGGAACTGGGCAACAGGACCAGGAACTGCCATTTTAGAAAATGATTTTTGCTCAAAGGGATGAATAGAGAAGGTCTTATCTGGAGTGAGGGTCTATAGAGGGGAAGTTTACCAAGCTTACCAAAATCAGCCCACTTAGCTACCAATCACCTGTTATTTATGTACTAATGCCATAGGTTTTTTTCATTCTTGAAATTTTATTAAAATTTACTTATTAAAATATATTCAGCCATGTTATTGTCTGTAGTATGTACATGTTAGAGAAGAAATGGATAAGTTATTATTAGAAAGAGTAATAATTTTTAGGTATTTGAAGGTGACTGTTTAGGTAGCATAGACATACATAATCCTTTCATATGTTTTCAAAGCTCCTAGAGGTAGTGGTAATCCTCAAAATGGGCTCTGAGGGAGATGAGCTGGCACCCCCATGCCACGGCTGGGGACGGGCTCCAGAAAGTTTGTCTTCCTGTTGCCAGAAGAATAGATTTTGGGCTCTTGCTTTCTTTCCAAAATGTGTTATAGTGGCATGTGAAGTTATTACACATGGTGCACAATATGTCACATGGCTTCCTGAAATGCGGTAAATTACGTTTATAATTTTCACTGTTATATGCCATTTTGACAATACACAAATATTTAAGAGTATTTGATAAATATAATGATATTCTGCCTCTGATATTTTCGACAACTATAATTTATGAATTTTTGCACTTGTCAGTGATTTTTGCTTTATTCTGTAGTTAAAATTGGTTCTGTTATTTTATCACTTCATAACAGGCAGAGTGGAATTAAGCCCCATGGAGACAGCTCATATAAGATGAGTTTTATATGGTAATGCCTCTGTGGTAGCATTATCCTCAGCCTGTTCTAATAGAAAGCATTTAGGATCTAAACCTTTATGTACTTTTTAAGGCAGAAACTCTTGTCTCACAGTCTACACTTCTGAAATGATGAATTGCTTTCAGTTAGGCCCACAGGATAAGAGATATTTCTAGCCATTTCTAGCCCTCCACCCCCAACTGTCTTCTAATATTTTAAGCCTAGTAATCCAAGCTTCAGTTTGCCTAATATCTTCAAAGCTTCCTTTGTGTTTGTGTTTGCATCAAAAATTCAAAGACATACTTTTTCCGAAGAGTTGTAATGTCAATATTTTCAGCCTGTTGTTTCATCATAACAGACCATGGTTCCAGATGACAGTTGTAACAGCCTCTGCTGTTTCCCCTGTGTCTGTATTTGGAATGTAGCGTGCGTCACCACCATTCAGTGTGTTTGGGAGAATGAGAAAGGCATTGGAAGCTAATAAAGCTACCATGGCATTCCAGAAAACGGATCAGCATGCACAAAGGCACAGATTAATGAAAGAGCCAGGAGTGTGGCATGAAAGACTGTATTCCAACCAGGATGTTCATTCCTGTGGGTTCTTCCAGGCAGGGTCCATGACATTTCCATCTTCAGAGCTCCAAAATCTTAAACAACAATTACTCAATTATAGGTGCTTAAAAAAATCAGTTCAACTTATGAAAGAAGGAATTAATGTATTTTACATATTAAAAGAGGATAAACATGCAAATTTTATCTGATATTGTTTGTTGAAGCTCAGAGTTACTACCACCAGAAATATGACCTCTGTAGAAGAGGTACATAATACATTTTTTTACCTGACAGGATTCATTCAACAGATATTTATAACACCTGGTCTGTGTATTAGGGTCTGTGACAAACATGGTCCTTGTCCTCATTGAGTTTTCTTCTAAATGGGGCAGATAGCCTGGCCGGTGTGGCTCAGTGGTTGAGCATGGATCTATGAACCAGGAGGTCAAGGTTTCATTTCTGGCCAGGGCACAAGCCCAGGTTGTGGGCTTGATCCCTAGTGTGGGGCCTGCAAAAGGCAGCTAATCAATGATTCTCTTTCATCACTGATGTTTTTCTCTCTCTCTCTCCTCCTCCCTTCTTCTCTGAAACCAATAAAATATACATATATACTGAGTGGCCAGATTATTATGACCACCTGACGTTTGTAGGCAAATTAGCTATAATTTCGCGCTGAAGTTGCTAGAGGGCCAGATCATTATAAACATCTGAATAGCACAACATACCTAAGTATCGTTGCTGATCAAGTTCATCCTATCATGTTGATGGCGTATCCCAATGGAGATGGCTTTTTCCAACAAGACAATGCGCCATGCCACAGTGCTTGTATTGTGCAGGAGTGGTTTCAAGAACATGAGGGAGACTTTACCTTGCTTAGGTGGCCCCCACAATCACCAGATCTCAATCCAATTGAGCATTTGTGAGACAAAGTTAAAAAAGCCATCAGGCAGCTGGTTCTACAACCATCAAAACTCACAGAACTGGACAGTGCTATTCATCAGGCATGGTGTCAGATTCCTCGCATCACCTTTCAACATCTCGTGGAGTCAATGCCAAGAAGAATCGCCGCAGTAGTGAAGGCAAAAGGTGGCCCAACGAAGTACTGATGGGGTGGTCATAATAATCTGGCCTGTCATAATATTCTGGCCACTCAGTGTATATATATAAAATAAAATATAATGGAGCAGTTAGATAAGTAATAAATGATCATTTGTATAAAGAAAATAAAGAGATTTCAAAGAGGGTGGCCAAAGACAGATGCTCTAAATTGGTGGTCTTAACATTTGAGTCCTAAAAGATGTTAGGGAGCTAACTGAGAAGAAGTAGAGGAAGAACATTCCAGGCTGGGAATATGCTGTTGTGGTTAGTTAGGTTTTATAGTTAATGAAAATATAAAAGAGCTTATTGATATTTTACTCCTCATTCCTCATTTGATTTGCAACTTTTAATATTTTAAAATTCAAAATGCAGGGACAAGTCCACCAAATCCTTTTGAAAATGTTGCTTAAGAGCAAACGATGTACAGATGTTCTCTTGGATTAGAGGACCGTGAATGAAAGATTATACTTCCAAGTTCAAGTCACATACCTATCTGGGGAACAGGTAGGCTTGGACTAAGCTGGAATTTGGTCTAATCTGGGGGATGACATTTGCTTTCAGGTTCTTCATGCTACAGAGCAGAGATCCGTGTTTAGTAGATTATACAATAGATTGACAGTAGGCGCAGTGGTGCTTCCCAAACAGTCCTGTGAGAAGCTGCCCCAAACTGATTTCCCATATGATCAGATTCAGTTTACATTCCCCAACAGGCTCCTAATTGAAGTTTTTCTCCTTTCTTCGCAGTGTGGCTCCTCCAGAGACATGGAAATCCCCTCCTCTCTTCCTCCCTGGCCCTACTGCTAGGCAGCCATCTCCTCCTGCCTCCACCCCCTTGGTTTTCACAGTCCCTGTATCTCCAGACAGCAGGTCTCCTGTGGGCTTGCACAGCCCGAGACGCTGGATGGGAGAAAGATGCTCCCCTCCCACAGCAACCCCGGGGAGATGTGCTGTGCTCACCCTCCGCGTCTATGTGGGTGGGTAGAGCCAGGCTGCTGCTCTGGTTTGCCTTCATAATCAAGTTGCTTAAAACAATCACAGCCATATAGACTCCAGATCTCAAGAGGCTCAACTTGACTTTAAAAATGTGGAAATGCAAAAGCGGAAAAAATTAAGTGCTAGTCGGGTCTCTTTAAAAGCCACAGTCTCAGTGATCGCATGTGTAGCAGGAATAAGGAAAACATGCTAAAATCACTGAAGTTTTGTCTCCCTGGCTTATTGCTGTTTTCTTCATAAATTATTTTTTGCTTACTTAATTTTGTGGGTTTTTTGTTCTGTTTATATTTTATTGATTTTTTACAGAGAGGAAGGGAGAGGGATAGAGACTTAGAAACATCGATGAGAGAGAAACACCGCTCAGCTATTTGGGTGGGTAGAGCCAGGCTGCTGCTTAATTTTGCCATTATATTGTCCAACTCAATCTAAACCAAGAATTGAACAAGTTATATGACCATCAACTCACATTAGAAGTCAGTAGAAGTTTAATATTCTATAATTCTATATTTTATAATTCTATAATTCTTCTGAAATTGCTGGATTTCTGTGAGGAAGAATAATGCACTGGCATGATTCTGGACTCATAATTGGTGCTCCATAAATGTAAGCTGGTATCTTGTACCAAAGATCGAATATGAATGGAATTAGAAGACAAAGAGATGTTTAATTATTGAATAGGAGCAAGCAAGATCTTGGGTGGATGTATGTTGTATATGCAATTGAGAGTGCATTCATTTCTAAGAAATAAGAATAATTTCTGGTAAAAATGGATATATCAGGTGATCAGAAGTTGATGCAATAAACCATAATGTTATATATTTTCATCCACTTTGGAAGTATGTAAGTTCTAGGTGATTAAATAATTGTAATTCCAAACAAATAAAAATCCTGTTGAAAATTCTCCTCCAGAAAAGCTGATAGATGGAGACATTTAAATTCTAAGATGATCAAATATTGGGCTATGTTCATTTTGTGATAATTAATTTTGGAGTTAAACACCAAATAAAATTTTGATAAAGCCCTTTACCAAAATAAATTACTCTGTGTTTTAACAATTATTTTTTAACATTGAGAAAGATATCCCAAATAGTTCTAATGAAGCTTCAGGGAGCGGGAAAGAGGAGGATATTTCTGAAGATTCATAAAGTTAAATATGCAAATTACAAACACCATAGAAAAGTGGCATGTTTATAAAAGTTCTTACCTGTAATAAACCAAATGTTTAGCTGTGAGATTATTTAATTTCAAATTGTTTACCTTCAAACAATTTTTGCATTGTGTTTTAGAAAGCTCTGATTTGCAACTAGCCACTTCATTAATAAATGCAATTTAATTTTCCCTTCGATGAGAAAGCAGGCATTAGACATCTGTGGCATGCAGAGCAATGGCCATGTCTCCACATTTTAATGGGAGCGGTGCCATTTGTTCCTAAAATCATTAATTCTTTATCTTGTGGCTGCATGCCTGCTACATAGCCCTCTGTTTACTTCAAATTCATCAATTGGAGATGCTACTGCATTGCATTCTTACAGATGGAAAAAAATGGCTTTTTACTGAGAGGAAAAACACATCTTTTTCGTTTCAGGCCTTGCCCCATCATTATTGAGTAGATTTTACGTTTAGTGCTTCAACTTTTGTGAGGTGGATGACCAATGCCAAGTTTACTCAGGAATCATGGAGATGATTATGAATCCATACATAGCAGTGAGATTGTTTGTTTTTTAAACACTGAACTTTTACATTAAAGCAAGGCTGCTGTGGGTGGCATATTTTTCATAGCATCCTCAACGTGTCTCCCAAATGGATTGGGCCAGAGGGCCCTACTTTACCAGACTGCCTTACCATTTTAGAGATATGCCACTTAGTAAAATTAATGAAATGAGCCATTGGTTGTGTTTACCTTTCCTTGAGATATTTATCTAGGAGAGTGAGTGGTGATTTCTTACACTATTTTCTTATATCATGTACACTTAGAGCTGAAACAAAGATCTGCTCTTCCCTCTCTCCTCTTCAGTTGTCACCAACTCCTGTCATCTCATTTACCAATGAGGGAAGGGAGGTTCAGAGGTTTGCCCAGATTTCCTGGCTCCCAGTTAAGGGCCGTTTCATCAAGAATTCTGCAATAACTGGTTTAATATAGCCCCGTGGTAGATTCAATAATAGCTAATGTGCCTTAGGTAAAATTAAACAAGAATAATTACTAGTAATGGGAACTAAGGTAAGTAATAGAATGGTGATGAGGAGATCACTCTTTAGATAGATAAGGATTTGGAATAAATTAACCAGCATTTCCAATGACCACTGTCACATATAAAGCAGCAGTTCCTGAAAGTATCCATGTGTTGAAAATGGATACTTATGCAAAATATTACCTATGGACAACTGTAGTAACTGATTTTGATGAAGTTTGGATTTAGCTAATGGGCACTTGGCCTGGCGTGCAGCAATGCTGCCAGGTTGGAGTCAAAGCCTTCTTTTTTCCTGTGTTCTGGTCCCAGTAATGCATCATAATCTTTTTTTAAAAAATAGTCCTAAAGTCTGCCACTATACGCAAAGCCCCTTTTATTGATGTTTTACTTCTTTGAAAAGGTGACATGAGCCCCTTCCATCTCTCATCCTGCCCACGTATCTTTTGGAGAGTCAAAACAAAAGAACATTTTAAAAAATAAAGTATGTGCCCTGGCCAGTGTGGCTCAGTTAGCTGGACATCTTCCCATGCACCAGAAGGTTGCCAGTTCGATTCCTGGTTAGGGTGCATCCCTGGGCTGTGGGCTCGATCTCCAGTAGGGGGCGAGCAGGAGGCAGTCGATTGATGTTTCTCTGTCTCTCACCCCCTCTCTTTTTCTCTCTCTAAAATAAGTAAAAACGTATTTTTAAAAATAAAGCATATTCTAAAATACTTGGTGAATCACATACTTTACAGACATAAAACATCATTTGAGCAGCATCTTAAATGACGCTGCTTTTCAGTTTTTCTCCAGGACATGACATAGCTGTAAGATTTCTCCACCTTCTCCAACACCCGTGATCTCCCTCAGCACTGTGCAGGAAGCAGTCAAAGCCTGAAGGATGGCCACAGTTTTGGTTCTCTTGCTGTCAAACTTAAGACATGTCCATACTGATGTGGAAATATTTGGAAAAGGATGGTTGAAGAGTGGGCTGTGATAGTCAAAACCAAACTATTTCTCAAGTCATGTTTTTATGTTTATGCAAAATTTCCATTTTATTTATGTTTGCTTTCTGCACATAGAGTTTTATATTCAATATTCATGCTATTCAACATCAAATAGTTTATTGTTTGTATTTTAACTGAGATTGAGGGGGTCAAGTCTGCATTGGGCAGTTGTAGTCATTCATTACAGGGTATGCAGTTCTCATTCTCCATGAGCGTGACAGCTAAAATCATTAACTTATTTTAGGTTTCAGACTTGCTAAGTATGCAACTGATATTTTGTCTATAAAATAGGGTAAATAATATTACCTACTTATATGTGATGTAAACATAAAGTGAGATGATGCATATAAAATGTTTATTACAATGCCTGGCACATAGTTAGCATTCAGTGCATCTTAACAATAATAATATTAATAGTAATAATAAAAATAATAGTCATATCTTTGCAATCGGAAGAGGATTGAGGTAATTATTTAAGTTTAATTGTCACTAAGCAAATCTGTGTGTGACTAGGAAATAAAATTCACTTTGTAGAGAATATTTTTAATACTGCTAAGCTATTTTTTAAAATATATTTTATTGATTTTTTTACAGAGAGGAAGGGAGAGGGATAGAGAGTTAGGAACATTGATGAGAGAGAAACATCGATCAGCTGCCTCCTGCACACTCCCTACTGGGGATGTGCCTGCAACCAAGGTACATGCCCTTGACTGGAATCAAACTTGGGACCCTTGAGTCTGCAGGCCGATGCTCTATCCACTGAGCCAAACCGGTTAGGGCTGCTAAGCTATTTTTTTTCTTTATAATTTTAAATGTTATTTCAAATTTATATGTGATAAAAACATAATTCTCTTGTCAAAGGATTTAAGGATGATTGTAACAAAAACAAAATGATGTCTTATATACAGCAGGAAATCAGGACCAATACATAGAAAAGGATGATACACCCAGCATGGGGTACTTTGTTGTTGCTCTTTGGAGCTTCAAATTGATTTCGAACTTGCTGCAGCCAAGGACAAAAGGGTCATTTAGTCAGGCCTCTTATTCATGGAAGGCCTAAAGTTTAGACTTTTAACATTATCTGCTAATAATGTACATATGCATTGAAATACCCAGCAGGCTAACATCTCTATTACTGGACTATACTTCTATGTCTTTTTTGCTGAATCACACTGCCTTAAATGTTCTAATTAGTTAATTAATTTTTATAAATCCTGCAATTGTATTGGAAATGCATATTTAAGTTTCATTGTATTTGTGTGTATGTGTCCAAAACAAATCACTAATTTTAAAAATATAAGAATTTTAGATATACCACAATTTTTTAAAAAAATGTTTTTACTGATTTTTAGAGAGAGAGAGGAAGGGAAAGGGATAGAGAGATAGAAACATCAATGAGAGAAACATCATCGGTTGTCTGCCTCCTGTATGCCTCTTACTGGGGATCTAGCTGAAACCCTGGGCATGTGTTGAGGGTTCAATGCTCCACCACTGAGCCACACCAGCAGGACTATAGCACAATTTTTGTAACTCTGTTTTATTATTTCTTTCTTTCTTTTTTATAAGTATATATGGGACCTCCAAAAGTGGAAATGAATTAGGATTCTCCTGACCTTTGGGATGGCCTAACAAGGGATCCAAGAGGAAAGGATCCAAGGGAACCAGAGGAACTGTAGAGTAGCCATGAAGGCCCATTAACAGTTGTTGCAGAAATGAAGTTAATTAATTCTACTTTAGATGAAGATGGACTGAGAAAGGCTCCTATAAAATGTAGCAATAAACACTGCATACTCACCTATAATTACTGAGGACTCTTTCCCTGGAGTTTAAAGTAATTAAACCAAACATTTAATCTTCTGTCTCAATGTGTCTGGTTGAGATATATGGCTAAGACACAAATAAATAAGAGAAAAGTATAAAATATCAAAATGATGGATTTTCAGTTGAGGTGTATTTATTCATCTTGAGTTATTCCAATTTTCAACATAGACAAATAGGCCATTACCAGCCTTAAGTATGACCAGATAGGTTGCATAAATAGCAGAAAATTTACGTTAATTTTAGAATATGTAAAGTCAGTATATTGCTATGAAGTTACAAAAAAAAGTATCACTTGAAACTGTTTTTTGATTGTATTGTTCTAATCTCATGTAAATTCATTTTAATAACCTAGGACTCTTCTAGTTTTATATATATAAACTTGACAGCTGGAGCCATCAATACATATTATATATCTGACCATCCTATATAATAAAAGCCTAATATGCAAGTTGTCCCCTCGGGCGGTCATTTGACCTGGAGTTCTACCACTTGCTATGACGTGCGCTGACCACCAGGGGGCGGCGCAGAACATGGCTGGCGTCGGTGGTGCAGCGCTGGGCGCAGTGGAGGCGCTGCCGGCCTTGATGGGCCTCCGACGAGAGCGAGAGCGGGACTATGGCGGGATGGTGGAGCAGGTGAGCGGGTGGCGCTAGGACAAGGCAAGTGCAAGCAGGAGCCCAATCACTCTGCCAATCGCCCCGCAGACGGCAACCAGTGGTGAAGGCGGGGCCGCTGCCTGGCTCCCAGGCGCTGAGGGAGCAGGGTAGGGGGCCCAGCCCCAATCGATCGCCCCCCATTCAGGATGGTGGAGCAGGTGAGGGGGCAGCACCAGGTCAAGGTAGAGTACTAGGTGGAGCTGCAGGGCTGCAAGCCTGGGGGCGCGAGCTGGGGCTGTGACCCTGGGGGCACGAGCTGGGGCCCGATCCCTGCAGGCCACCCTGAGGGACCCCACCCATGCACTGCACGAATTCGTGCACCAGGCCTCTAGTAATGTGTACAATGTATCTCCATATACAGTATATAAAGGATGTACCAGAAGATATACATTTCTGTTTAAGCAAAGGTGACAGATCCTAGTCAAATATAAGATATGGAAGCAGAAACATATCCTTTCATAGCAAATGCTGAAAAAATATTCCTTGAATCAATGCATGCATGAAGGGGAGGGTTAGAAACCAGCAGAAGAGGAATAGCAGTACTTAGCATGTGCATTGATAAGGTGCTATGTGTACAAACACTATTTGTGGAAGAGAAATTTCCAGGTCATAAGGAATCTATGGATTCTACTTCACTACTCCTCTGAAATGTCACAAAGGCAAAATGTAATAACGCTTACTTTTAACTTTCTAAATGCTGGGATTTTATTTTTCTAAAATCAGTGCATTGCATAAAGTTTAGATTTGTTTATAGAACAGTTTCATCTCTCAAGAAGTAAAGAAAGCAATGAAGTGTTAGAAGACTCATGGACTGGAATTGAATCCTGACTCCATTATTTAGAACTGTGTGAATTCTGATTCTAGATCCCTCATCTTTAAAAGGAAAAATAATATCCATTCTAGGTTGATTTTGTGTTAATTAAACAAAACAATGATTTCCCCCCAATATATAGGTTGACATATAATAATGAAGTACGTGTCAACCGTTATTCTTCCTAAATCAGAATAAGAAAAGCATTGAGTGATTTAATAGAAACTTTAGGAAAGTAAAAATGACAGAATCATTTGAGATTCTGTTATGGATCTCTTTTCACATGTAAAAAGAATTTAGGGGAGTCAATAAAAATATGCAAAAGTTAGTATAGTTTTATGGCAAGTATCACTAAAGTAATTGCTCCCTTCCTTCATCATCTTTATCTTGACAGATAGACCCATTCAATGCACACCTGCTGGCTTAGTTTAGAGTCAGTTCTATCTCTGTGTGTCTGAATCACTGGATTCCTCTATTGCAGTTTTCTACTTCATTTTCTAAGTGGCTTATACTTTGACTTTTATGAATCCTAATGACTTAGTTTCCCATACTCGATTTTAAGACTCTAAGTTACTGAACGTAAATCTACTTGATCTCTTCCAATTTTCAGATGTTGAGATAGTCATACTTCTCTCTTTCACCTCTGATATGAATTTCTGGTACTTGACCAACTGCCTTTGATTACTCCACTGCAAATAAGCTTTCTTTACTCTTGTCCCTAGAATAATGAAGCCTTGTGCCCTTTGCCAAACATCCTCATGAAATTTGGATTTGCCTGGACATTCTGCCTCAGGTTTTGTAATTTTAACATTGTTGCCTGAATCCAGTTATGACAAAAGCTGAGACATCTAAGACTTTCAACCAACAGCCTGAGTGGCAAGGAACCGGTTACCAGATTTGTAGAGAGAGATCTAGTTTACCGTGGATTTTAGGTGTTGGACATCTCTAGATTCTTCAGTTACTTTGCCCGAGATGGGACCTTTTCTCTGCTAACTTCCCCATATTATAAAAACCGTATTTCCTTCCTACTCCTTCCAGTACTTTGCTTACTACCAAGAAAGTGCTTTCTTTCACTTTCTTTTCACCTAAGAATATGGAAATAGAGAACAATTTTCTTTTAGAATTAAACTAAAATATTAATATATCATGAATTACAGTAGAAATATATATTGCCTTGTAACAGGCCTCTTTAATCATGAAAAAAAATACAAGCCCCAATTCAAAGTAATCTTATATAATAAAAGGCTAATATGCAGAATGACTGTTTGCTACAATGCACACTGACCCCCGGGGGCAGACGCTCAGCACAGGAGCTGCCCCCTGGTGGTCAGTGCGCTCCCACAGGGGGAGTGCTGCTCAGAAGCTGGGCTGATGGCTGGCAAGCGCAGTGGTAGTGGCAGGAGCCTCTCCTGCCTTCGCAGCAGCACTAAGGATGTCCAACTGACGGCTTAGGCCCTCTCCCCGCAGTGGGACATACCAAGGGCTCCCGGGCTGCGAGAAGGCACAGGCCAGGCTGAGGAACCTCCCCCACACCCCCAATTTCATGCACTGGGCCTCTAGTACAAAAATAAAGAGGAATTATTGGGTCTTTAGATTAGGCATTCTAGAGGTTGGATTGTGTATTACTTTTCCAGTGTTCCTTAACAAATTATGCCAAAATTGAGCAGATTAAGACAGTAAACATTTTTTCACAGTTTCTGTCATCGGGGATTAGGGATGGCACTGCTGGGTTGTTCTAGCTCACAGTTTCCCATGAGGTTGCATTCAGGTTGTTGGCTAGAGCTGCAGTTATCTCAGCACGTGCCTGGGGTTGGAGAATCTCCTTCCAAGGTTGTTCACTCCCATTATGGTTGGTAGAAGGTGTCAGTTCCTTCCTGGCTCTTAGCAGGAGGTCCCAGTTCCATGCCACGCAGACCTTTCCACAGGCGGACCTGAGTGTCCTCTCAGCATGGCAGCTGTCTTCCTGGAGAATATGTGAGCCAGAGAGGGAAAGACGAAGAACAAGGAGGAAGCTGCAGTACAGTCTATGGCAGTGATGGCGAACCTATGACACGCATGTCAGAGGTGACACGCGAACTCATTTTTTTGGTTGATTTTTCTTTGTTAAATGGCATTTAAATATATAAAATAAATATCAAAAATATAAATCTTTGTTTTACTATGGTTGCAAATATCAAAAAAAATTCTATATGTGACACGGCACCAGAGTTAAGTTAGGGTTTTTCAAAATGCTGACACGCCGGGCTCAAAAGGTTCGCCATCACTGGTCTATGGCCTAGTTTTGGAAGTAATACACCATTACTTTTGCCACGCTATAACTGTTAGAGGTGAGTCACTAGGTTCAGTCAAGGGGGGATGGGAATTAAGCTCTATCTATTAAAGGAAGATGATGTATTAAAATTTTTGTGGACATACTTTAAATCCTCCAGTTTGTTTTCAGGATTAATTTGAATATGAGTATCAATGATGTTACCTTAGACCAATTTCTGTGTTTGGGTTCTGTCTTTTGCCAGGATGAGCATCATTCTAAGGGTGGTTCCTTATGTAGCATTAAAGTGACTACTATAGTTCTATCCTTAATATCTGCCTGCATGTTACACTTTCCAGAAAGGGAGAATGTGTGGACAGTTTTCTGAGTAGAGCAAGACACCATCTTTTGCACATGTTAGTATACACCACACTTCATTTTTCATTTCCTTCAACTTGTTCACATGCTATTTTATAAATCAGAAATTTGGGAACAAGGCATTTTGATTATTGCCTTTGGGCTGGGTTATCTTCACCAATCAACATGGCAGAGATGGGATTATCTTGACTTTATTAGAAAATCTAGTATCTGACCTGGAACTGTCTTCCCCTCCCATGTGCCCACCCAAACTGCATGGCTGATCTACTCCGGTGAAAGAATTGAATAGATATTGGTTGGGCAGAAAACTAAAAATCTGTGTTGCGTGCCATAAAAATATCAGATCCCGGGTTGTTAAGAATAGACTGAATCCTTAAAAACTGTATAAATATAACTAAACGATATAGAAAAGTAGAAAATAAAACAAAATAGGACATTTTCTGAGGTAAGCATAGTATAGAAGTTAAAGAAATGTAGCGAATGCCAACTAGTCTATTATCAAGGCTATGTTCACAAGACCATCCTAGTGGGGAGATGAATATAAAAAGCCCTATCCAAAGGATTTTTTATATTCCATGGGAGAATCTTCTCTGTCAGGAATTAGCCTGCGCTAATAAAATTAAATTCATTTAACTTCTGTTCTAGGGCCATACTTACCAGATGTTTATTTGGCTCAGAGTATGGAGACTGAGAATTTACTAGACTATACTGCATTGAAATTTATAGTTTTCACCATGCAGTAATGAATTGGAGTTCTGATTTACATGTCAGGTTTACAAACTGAGCCAGTTAACATAAGTCTGTAGAATTTTACATTCCGCTGGTGCACTGTCAAAATCTGAGCCTAAAAGTCAAATTCTGGCCTGAAATAAATTTGGCTATAGAATATCATGCCTATTGATAACATTTGAACATTAATCTTTAAAAAAAAACTTAATATCTGTATCTACCACACAACTTTACACATACTAGTAAGGATCTAGAACCTCTGGCTAATATTTATTCCCCAAGCACTACATCTAGTTGATAATAAAGAAAAATAAATGTAAGTGCTTCCCATGACTTCAGTTTTCAACCATTTAGCATTTGATGAAGAAAGCTATCTTTGCTGTATGCCAAGAAATCTGGTAACTTATTTATTTTCTCTTTTTCAAAGTAACTTTATCCATGATTTCTCATGACTTGTAGGGACTATATTTTTACTCCTTCCAATTGATTGACATTCAATAATTTAAGTAAGCAGTTTGACACCATAGAAAAAATTAAAATGGTCTCATCATATCATATCATATCATATCATCTGAAAGATTAAATAATTTTTACTTTCTAATTAAAGAATGCACAATCTATCATACATGATAGTGTTAATGTAGAATTCTCTCCTGTTTGGATTAATGATTAATGGCAGGGGATAAATAAATTAATATCTTTATAAATAAATGGAATCCACTTCTGGTTATTATTTAACAAATGCCATATAATTTTGAGATAAGGTTTTGTATTATAAAATTGGTTACATGAATAACTGACTTATTCCTAATGTGTACTACTTGTGACTAGATTCTAAGCCTAACAAAATGCTGTTTAGGACACTAAGTAGTTTGTCACTACTATTATTGCTACATTATCTGTATAAAATTATAGTATCTAAAGTTCTGCCTGAATGATAGCCAAATATGTTCTAGAAGACTTCTGATAATTACAGAGTTCCTGGAATAGCAAATACCATAAATTTGTATCTTTTGTATGTGTGGGTATATGTTTTAATTGTACCCACTTACAGTTGGCTCTCTATAGATAAGTACCCCTAAATCCTGGATCTCTTCAAACCATTAACATATATTTCAAGATTTCTAGTTTAATATAAGTGTTTTAATTACAATTTTTTCTTTTGATAAGTCCATGCCTATGGGGGCAACATAACTAGTTGTAGATAATATTTTTTAAAGAAAGAACATTTTTTAAAATAGAAAAGAATTAAAACTATAGCTCTACATATGAATGGGGAATACTCTATGTAAGAAGGAGAAGAATGAAGATTCAAAATTTGCTTGGCTGTATTGGGGTTTTATCTTTTATATCATGCCACCTCCACCCTATACACATAACCAGTATTGGAAAGAAGCAAATTTAAAATGAATGGCTATTATTTATTGGGTACCTACTCTGTGCCAGACAGTGGACTAACTGTTCTACTAGTATATGCTTTATAGTATTAAATACTTGTGACAACTCATTGGCATGCATACTACTTTGACCCCCTCTTTCCTAAATAGCACAGTCATGTTTAGAAAGGGTTATGAGTTTGTGTAAGATTAAAATCTACTAATTTTCAGACCTGAGGTCTGGACTCAGGATGATATGGTTTCTTTGCCAGAGCTCTTAACTCCAATCCCATATTCATTCCATTTGGGTTAAATATTTTTACTTTATTTTTTAATTAAGACTTCTTTTTTTAGAGCAGTTTTGGATTCACAGAAAATTGAGAGGGCAGAGATTTCCCATGTACCTCCTTCCCTCAACCATGCATAACTCCCCTCATTATCAACATTCCCTACCAGTGATACCATCGTCTAGAGTTCAAACAAGGCAGGGGTTTATTGCAAACAAACACAAGCTCCCCTGCTCAGACAGGGGATTCAAATGGTTTACTCCCAAGCATTCTGCTCTCCCCCTTATGTCTGCTAATGGCTCTTTGTCTATCTATGCCGCTCTCTGATTGGTTCCTGGCCTTTTTGCAACATTTTATTTTGCACTTGCAAGAAAAACATCCTTGTTTCAAAACACCCTGTTTTTCTGCTATCCATCCTGTTTTTCTGCAAAACATTTTGTGGTTTCAGCTAGCTCCAGGATACCTCCTCCTCCCACCCCTTTCCGCCCACCTAATTCTGCTTTAACTCCTTTCACCAGGGCTGTACATTTGCTGCAATTGATCAAAATTCATTGACACACAATAATCACCCAAGGTTCATCGTTTACCTTATGCCTTACTCTTGGTGTTGTATAGGCTGTGAGTTTGGACAAATGTATGACATATATGCATCATTATGCTATCATGCCGAGTATCTTAACTGCCCTAAAAATCCTCTGTGCTCACGATATTTATCTCCCCTCTCCCCTCGACTTGGCAACCAGCGATCTTTTTGTTTCTTCATAGTTTTGTCTTTTCCAGTATGTCATAGAATTGGAGTCATACAGTGCGTAGACTTATCAGATTGACTTTTTATATTTTTAAACAATCATTAAATTTTAACGTTTTTGAATATATATAGTTTTAAAACATTAAACTTGATTCTAGAGTTCAAAGATCAACGAAGAAGATCTGTATCTGGAAGACCCACTGAGCACGGGCTACAAGCACCAAAGCAGCTGGACAATTGTAACAAAGTTAAGTCTGCTTCCTCTCTCCTCTCATTTCTTTTATAGGAGATAATTTTATTTACCCAATGCAGCTAAGTCTTGTATTAGAAATGCCTTTGAACCCATGTGTTTGGGTGCAAAGGAGAAACGACAATTGTTTGGCTCTTAGTATTGTCATTGTTTTGGAATTCGGGTGTTTCCTTTATTCAAGCACTACGTGTTGTTTTTTTTTTTATCGTAGCCCGGGTGAGGGAAGACGATGGGGATGGTTCTGCCTCTGGCTGCACTGAAGCAAGTGCAGTAGAGCGTGGACAGCAAGGTCCTGCTCGGAACAGACCCCGGATTCCTCCACGGACGCCCACACTGGCGGCTTCTCAGCAGCGTCCCGTCCCCTGTTCTTTGCGGGTGGCACAGGCGTCCTGGGAGGCCAGGGGGCTGGCGGGGTGCTGCACCCATCCTCCTGGGCTGCTACCTTCTCCCCACTCGCTCCTGTCCCTGCATCGGCTGCTAGACAGACACCTCCTGTGCAGTCCTCTGGGCCTTCTTGATAGCGCCAGCTTTGAAGGTGAGTGAGCAGAGCGGGCTCGCGAGGACCTGGCCCCTGATGCAGGATCCCCTGGAATTCCCCCAGGGGTGACTGCGCACAGCGTGGGTGTCAGGAGGGCCCCGCAGGCTGGCCGCTCCTTACATCCGTCCCTTGTGCGCTTCACAAACCCCGTGATCTGAGTGTGGGGGGCAGGCGCAGCAGCGAGCTGGGGGCGAGGGTGCGCACTTGTAAGGAGCCCTGTTCCGCACCGGATATGCTCCTTGCAGCTGCGTGTTGGCCGGAACTTCTTCTGGAAGTGTCCCTTGTAGGCTGTGGCTGTCGGGGCAGAACTTCTTCCGGAAGTGGCCATTGTAGGCCTTGCCGCTGGGGCCGTTACTATTGCCGCCATTGCCATTGCCGCCGGGCCTGTTGCTGCTGGGGCTGTTGCCGCTATTGCCGTTGCCGCAGGGTATGTTGGCCATTTGCCTCCACCCTCCGACGGTAGCCGAGGACGAGCGC
>NW_005371555.1:1393488-1402650 GCF_000412655.1 Myotis brandtii
ACGCCCAGCAGCACCCGCTCCGCAGGCCCGACTCTGGTGGTGAGCTTTTTACACCAAATACAGGGTCGCTTTGTGCAGTTAATCCGTGACCTGCTTATGCCGCGCAGCTAGACTGCCCTTTGAAAGGGTTTTCATTAAAAAAAAAGGGTTTTATATGTACATATATGTAGGCATTTTGAACAAAACTACTAAAATAACATTACTTAAGGGTCATTGTCCTTGGCTGGTTTGAGATTTATTCTGTAGAAGGATGGCAGGAACCTAGAATTAGTGTTTCTCACCAGGCCACGTTTGCTTCTCTTAGTACCGAGGTAAACTTATTTTTCTTTTCTAGGAGGTTTTTTTTTTCTTCCCCCTCAAGCATGACTTTTATTTAAAGTTTTTATCAGTTTTGGACTTTATAACAAATATTGAATGTATCTGGTTGTCTAGTAGATGATTCATAATTGTTGGTTCAGGGTAATCTATATTTTTAATTCCCCTTAGTCTGAATAAACACTTTTTGTAATGAGTACTCGTGGTCAGAAATAGATTAAATGAACTCGGGGAAAATTACCTCTCAATCGTCTGTGCTTTTTGCATCATTTAGATGCCACTGGTGTATTCTCGATAGAGGGTGGGGGGGGGCATTTTGGGATCATTTCTTATGATTTATGATTTTTTATGATTTTTTTAGTATAACTCAACTTATTTCAAGCATGATTAAATATAAAAAAATATGATTAACAAGAGAAAGTTGAGATGAAAATGATCATTCGTTTTTGGACCTGACGCTAAAAATATCTGAGCAAGAGAAAGAAATCCTAGAAATTATTTCTGATAAAGTATTCCTGATCATATAAGTAGAATTACAGAGAAAGCGTGCTCCCAGTGATCCTCACAATACACCTCTATTCCATGGAAAATTATTATTTCCTAGTTTTTGGTCACTTTCTGAAACAATATAAAGCTAAAAAGGTAGCGCCAGAAACTAATTCAGATAGTCTGTAAGTTTTCTAGATTGAATGAATATGTCCTTAACGTACAGTTTATACTACAAGAGAAAGTATATATATATCCTACTTTAAGCAAAGCTAGATTGCACAAACCCAGAAAGCCATGAATAGCAGTGCAAACCAACAATAAGGAATCAGGATTCCTTTGTTAGGCCTTTTAAGTTTAGAGTGGAATTTGTGAAGCAGGTATATAGTTTGATCATACTGTAACTCAAACTTGAGGAATTTTTGTTTAGAGTTACAGGCTCTGTGGTTGTTTTTCATTTTTTAATCCTCACCGGAGGATATTTTTTTCATTGAATTTCAAACAGAATGGAAAGGAGGAGGGGACAGAAACTCAATTGGTTGCTTCCCACAAGGGCTCCGACTGGGGCCTGGGATCTGGGATCGAACCCACAAAGGAGGTGGTTCTGTGGTTATTGGTACTTTTTTGCACATTTCTGTCATTACTCTCTAAGCAAAATCCCAAGAAAGTTAAAGTCAGTATGATGCAGTGCGTCTAATTAACTGTAGAGTTAATGGATTTAGCTTTATAGTTTCACTGCAGACGCTGGTGAGTAGCGGAGGTTCTTCGGCAACTTCTCCGAGCGTCAGATTTCCGTTGTAAAAGGGCAACGATAAAGTCTACGTTGGTTAGTTGTTGGAGGATCAGCTGAAATCTTGTGGGTGAAATGATTACCAAAACACTAGGCAGTATATAAATGTTAGCTGCTCCACTTGCATTCCCTTCATCATATGAAGTCATTAGGACCAATGTGGACAGTTTCTGGTATCAGCATATAATGTATCTGTTCATGTAGACCTAAGAAAAAAACATGCCACAACCATATGCCTTCTAATATTTATATACTTTTAAAAGAAGCATCTTATAGATTTCACTCTAACATTATATGAGGGAATCTTTGATACTAGTAATGGCAAATGCCTTTTGTCAAAATGGCCTAACACAGAGAATAAACACCAGGTTTTTGCAAATAATCTTCCCAAGCCTCTGTCAGATAAGTTTTATTCCTTCTCATTTTGGAAAATGCTGAAGAACTACAACTTGTTCATAAATATGTTTAAGGAAAGTACTTTTTGCTGCTTTCAAAACTTCTACATTTTCTCTCTCAGATATATCTCATAGATATTTCATTTTTCTCAGTTATTTCCTGTTCTTGTGATTTAGTTCCTGTCTGGCAAAAGTCTAGTTTCTATTTTCTTTTTTCTAAGTTTCTATTTAACTAACTGAAGCTAGTGTTAGCTCATTATATCCAGACCAGAAGATTTTTTATACTTGCCAATGGTCCTTAAGGATATACTTGAAAGTCTTGTCTTGGAAAGTAAAATGAATAATGCTTCAGCCGATTGTGCTAACATGAATTGACTCCTGATGAAAAAATGGTAAGGTTAGGTGGTAGTTTGTCCCTCTAAAGTTGGGAAGACTTTCAGAGTACAAAACAGAGTACTTCCCTAAGTAATTAACTAGACTTTAAAATGATTTATGGAATTAGCTTAAGTTCAAAGTATATTTTAAAAATGTTCCCCCACGGGTATTGTTTTTATTGATGTAATAAATATTTGAATATCTTTTAAGACTATCCACTTCAATCTCCAAGCTGCTGAGAGTTCTTTCATTATCTCCCAGCCATACCAACCTTTGGAAAATGCTTTTTGATGAAGATGACATTTTAAATCTTAGGAGCAAGACACTTCTAGAACTTTTTATTTCTCTTCCAGGGTTCTTAACATGGTACATGAAGAAGAAACTGAAAGTGAGGAGAAAATAGAAGAATGATGGCAGCCAGGTCTAGTGAATACCCCCAAAGCACAATAAAAGTGAGTTGTAACCTTGATATAATTTAACAGAACAATACACCGCAAAGGTGAATGTAGAGCTTAATCTGAATAAATAGTCTGAGATATGTACACTATTTTGATTTAAAAGAACTGTAGGGATAGAGAGTTTATATCTTTCAATCATGGACAGAAACTACAGGACTTATATAATGGTTTATCCCAAATATTTCTGGATTTTATGTTATTCCCTATGTCCTCTTTAGAATAGGGAAAGAGATGGTTTAACTTTCATATCCTTCAATATGAAGCCCATGGAATTTTTGCATGTTCATACAGCAGTTCTCAAAAGGTTTTCTAAATAGCCTGAAATTTTGCATATTAGCAAAGAGAGAGGAGCTTGAGTCATATTCTGCAACTGAAAAGTTGTGATATAAGTTTTACTATTCCTTATGATTAGTTAGCTCAGCCTAAAGTATAGTTACTTTCACTTTAGCTAGAAGGATATCAATTCCATGTTGAAATGGTACTTAACACTAATCATAATGATTAGAGGGTACAATTGCAGAACACTATTAAAAAATATGGACTATTTTAATTAATGAAATAGAAAATGAGTTTAATATTTATTTAATAGTAGAGGCCTGGTGCACAACATTCGTGCATGGGGCGGGGGTTCCCTCAGCCCTGCCTGCGCTCTCTCACAGTCCAGGACCCCTCACTCCTTACCGCCCGTCTGCAGTGGAGGCAGGAGAGGCTTCCACCACCGCTGCTGCATTCGCCAGCCATGAGCCTGGCTTCTGGCTGAGCAGCGCTCCCCCTGTGGGAGCACACTGACCACCAGGGGGCAGCTCCTGCATTGAATGTCTGCCCCCTGGTGGTCAGTGCACATCATAGCGATCAGGCCTTCTGCCGTTTGGTCGATTTGCATATTAGGGTTTTATTATATAGAATGTATAATTTGAGAAGGTAATTCATGAAGGATGGACTGGATCTGGGGCCTGATGAGGGTGTGTCTGAAAGACTTTTGTGGGCCACGGTAGGGAACAAGCTGGGCTCCTGAGGTACAGAAGAGTTTGTGGTCATGGAATTTTTTGGATGGATTGAAGTGTATTTTGAGTTGAAGAGCCTTGAGCTTCATGACACTGAAGCTCCCAGTTATGTATTAACTCAGAACTTAAATTGAAGAAAAATTTTAAGGGATGAAGTCTACAAGATGCTATGGGAAGATTTGATGGGAGGAGGGAGTAGTGGTAGGGACTGTGGGCTACTATGGTACCTGTGGAGGAATGAAAAGAGTGATACCCTCTGTGGAGAAATTTGGGAGGCACTCCTACATCATAACATTACTCAGAATTGAATCATTTTATATTATAAAGCAATAAACCATTAGGTCAATGGTTCTCAGCCTGTGGGTCGCGACCCCTTTGGAGATCGAAGGACCCTTTCACAGGGGTCGCCTAAGACCATTGGAAAACACATATATAATTACATATTGTTTTGGGGATTAATCACTATGCTTTAATTATGTTCAATTTGTAACAATGAAAATACATCCTGCATATCAGATATTTACATGACGATTCATAACAGTAGCAAAATTACAGTTATGAAGTAGCAACAAAAATAATTTTATGGTTGGGGGTCACCACAACATGAGGAACTGTATTAAAGGGTTGTGGCATTAGGAAGGTTGAGAACCATTGCATTAGGTGCTTTTGGATTCTGGAGAATTGACTTCAAGACAAGTTGCCATTGAGAAAAATTCAGTTCCAATGACTAAGTCAGTGAGAACACTGTTGGTACTAGTGGTTAAAGGCTTTCATGGGGTCTAGGGGGGTGGGAACAGGAACCCTGGTTGAATATTAGGATCCCTAAGTGAATATACATATTGAGGAAAGAGAGTGGCTGCTTTATATACTAGGTGTACCGGTTAATAATGCAGATTTTGTAATCAAAGAAAACACGATAATTTCAAGAGAAACATCAAAAGTGCTTTATTCAAAGTAATGTCCATCTCTAGTACACATTTCCCCCATCTTTCAGGTAATTTGTGGATACCGTCCCAATAGAACTTTTCTTGTTTTGAGGCAGACAATTCAGAGACCCAATTTTCCACTTCTTTGTACGTTTTGGAAGTGTTGCTCAGAAAGTGCTTGTGCCATCGACAGGAACAAGTGGTAATCTGAAGGAACAAGGTCTGGTGAATATGGCAGGTGGGTTAATACTTCCCAGGCAAGATCTTTTAACGTGTCTTTAACTGGTTTTGAAGTGTGTGATGGTGCGTCATGAAGCAAAATTACTTTGCCGTGTCTTCTGGCTCATTCTGGTCGTTTCACGATCAAAGCGTGGTTCAAATTCAAAAGCGATTTGGCCTTGCAGTCAATGTTGATGGTTGACCTGGAACAACCCATGATTTTGTGCATTTGGGAGTCTCAAAATAAATCCACTTTTCATCGCCAGTCACAATTCGATGCAAAAAAGACTTTCTTTCATGCCCTTGAAGCAATATTTTACTGATGACTTTTCGGTTTTTAGTTTGTCTTTCATTCAGTTGATGTGGCACCCATTTTCCTTCCTTTAAAATCTTTCCCACTGCTTGTAAATGATTGGAAACTGTTTGCTGAGCAATGTTTAATCTTTCTGCAAGCTGTTTTTGAGTTTGACAGGCATCTTCATCCAATAATGCTTATAATTGTTGGTCTTCAAACTTTTTTGATTGACTTGGACATTCTTTGTCTTTCACATTGAAATCATTACTTTAAAAGCATTTAAACCAGCATTCACAAGTATCTTGAGATGGAGCATGTTCACCATTAGCTTCCTGAAGTATTCAGCAGCACTTTTCTTCAAAATAAAGTAATGAATTAAAACTTCCCACAAATGCTCTTTTTTTGGCACGAAATTTGACATTTTTAAGTGTAAAAATATCTATGATGTTAACACCTTTAGCAAATTTGACATACGAAGTTTTGAAGCTTGTTGTCAATACAACAAAATAGCATACATATCAAATTGCATATATATCAACATATGTGCAACTCCATCTATTGAAAAAAATCCGCATTATTAAACAATACACCTAGTATATTTGTTAATAGAATAAATATTTTAGTAAGAATAATTTAGAAGACAGCCTCATTTCTCATAATGTATACTGTTTTCTCTGCCACATCTTGTACTCTAGCCATGTGTTTAACTATACTAGTATACTAGTATAGGTCCTTTATCTTACCTTGTTCTCTCATAACTCTAGAAATTTGAACTTCCTGTATCCCTTCACCCATATTTTTTGCTTCTCTGTCTTAGACCACCATCAAGGCTCCCCTGAGGCAAGCCTTCCTTGAATCATCATAGCCAAACCCCTTCTTTATACTCCCTTGGTATTCTGTGCTTCCATCTATCACAGCATTGAACGCATTGTTCTGGTTTAGTAAACTGAGTGTTTATAGATCAGAAGCTGTCTCTTACCTATTCTGTTATTCACATCATGGTGTTTGATTCTGAGTAGGTATGCTCAATAAATATTTGTTGAATGAATGAGTGAATGAACATAAACAGAACCAAGCACTTTCTGGCACTATATGTATCCATAATAGAATTCCATAGCCTTTTAACCATGAGTCTAAAATTTTTGCAGGTGGAATTTTTTGTGAGTTCAATTTTGCAAGGGTTCTTATTCTTACTGAGTATAGGAAAGTATTCTTCTGACTTTGTGTGAAATATACAGAGACAGAACCGGTTATTTGACAGATGGATCAGTGCATCAAATGTCCCAGATAAGCTGCAGTTGGTGTGCTCTTTTCCTAAGTTAGACACTAAGTCTCTAAACTAGTTAGAGGCTAAGGATTTGTGGATCTTAATATCACATTTAGTTTCAAAACTGATAGAACATTAAAGTGTGTCTGAATTCACTATAGCCATGTCCACATTAAGAGAATCATATTTCTTTTTTTGTAAGCTGCCTCGAAGCCTTTTTAGAAAGGTATAAATAAATTCAATAGAACAACATTAAAGTTATTCTCTAGAGATAGTTTGGGGAATTGTGTTACAGTCTAACCATCCAAGTAATAAAATCCTGTCTTTGGAGTTTTTTGAAAAACAAAAACAAAAACAAAAAACAAAAAAAACACAAAAAATACCAAACAAAAAAACAACTAGCAACAACAAAAAACCTGTTAGATCATCCATGAATTATCCAGGTTTCACTGGAGAATATTTACCCCTCTAGAGTGAACCCCAATTATTTGTGTCTCCAAGTTGTTAATGCTTTCCTGTTCTGTGGTGTAACTACTCCTCCTCCTCTGTAATTTACATGGTTATGACAAGTATTTTGGCTCCCTAGTATGATCCTTCAAGTGACCCAAGAAGGGCTAATGACATGGAATTGCGTGTAAGAGATTCTGTTGTCCAAATGCATTTTAGTGTGTGGCTGACTATGGAATGGAGGGATGTGTGCTAGGAACTGTTGACAGTAGGGTTCTCCCTATGTAAACCAGGAAACAGAAAAATCAAGCTTCCTTGAGGAAGAAGAATGAGATAAAAACAAATGAACAGAGCAAAGAGGCAAGAGAGTATTTGCTGGGTATCTGTAACCCATGAGGTGTCAGTTCATGTTTGTTTGTTTTTTTCCTGAGGATTTCTCCAGACTCCCTGCACTCCTATAATAAGTAAACCTGTTTATGAGTTCTAACTCAAGGATAGTTTTGTTCCTTTCAGCTGAAAGAATCTAATTCTCATATCATCCTTGACCTACTTACTCACTGAACACAGAGACACAAACCTATGCCCTGTAGGTACAATCTATGAGTGCTGAGACTTGAATGCTACAGTCAGTTATCCTCCTATTCAAAATTTGCCCTTAGGAAAAGGATTGGGAATTCATTTACAGTAAGTACACATGACTGGTAATATTTCAGACCCAGTGTTCCTTTCCAAACATTTTCTGTGTTAAGGAATTCAAAATAATAGTGCATGGTAAGAAAATTTAGGAATTATGGGTTATCATTCTTCCCTCCTTCCCCATCTTCTAACCTTCATTCCTTTCTTCTCTTGTAGAAAGAGAATGTTGGGCCTCTGAACTAATGGCACTAAATTCATAGCTTCCTATTTTGCATGAGGGTTGGAACAACCTTGCAAATCTCTAGTTCCTAATTGATAGAGCAGCATCTGTCCCTGTTTCTCCACATCTATGAGTTATACCTAGTAATAATGCAGTGTGGTTGTTGTAATGGTTAAGATAGAAACCTGGGGGTCAAGCTTGCGATCCATTGTATGATATTTTGCAAGTGACATTTCTGATTCTCAGTATCCTTGGTAGAATGGAAATAACTTTATCTACATTTAGGGCTACTGTGAAATTAAATGTGATAAAGCATGCAATACAGTAAATAATAGCTCTTATTAGCAGTACTGCTTCAACCTAGCACATTATTTCTCACAGCTCCTCTCCACCCATCTCCCACTTCTAATTTGAGACTCCATGCCTTCATTTTACCTTAGGCATCTAAAAGAGGTACCTCTTCAATCTTACAGAAGCTCTACATCCCTAGCTTGTTTGTGTCCATACAAATTGCAGGTTGGAGTTTAAAGGGACCTTAAAAGTCTAGCCTGATCACCTTGTTTCTCTGTGGAGGAATCTGAGAGTAAGGGTGAAAACCTGGCCTAAATTCCTAACAGCTACTAGCTCAAGGTCTCTTTCAAGCAATATTTTCCTAATGGTGTAGCTGTGGAACAGAAAGTTCTAAAATAAATGCTGCCCCTCTTGCTGGGTTTTTAAAGAACCCTCCAGGCCAGAACTTAACCCAACTTTTGTCCCAGAACACTTCTGAAGGCAGAGGAGAGCCATTAAAAAATGATCAAAACCACTTTGTTGAAGTCATGTTTTAATCTTTAAAAATCATTAAAATATTACATTTTTCTCCATAATACAGCCATATCTGTTTCAATATGAAACAGAAGTTTTATGTATCATGTCATTGAATACAATTGTTCTTATAGTGCTAAAATTATCCTGTGGCTTCTAATTCTCCTAGAATACCACTGTGTATTTATATTTTTCCAAACTGAAAAATAAAGGCCTTTGGATGCCATGTTTTATTATGATGGCTATTTTCTCATTGCCCTTCACATATTCAAAGGAAGACTTAAAAGATTTCTAACAGTACCTCACCTTACAGGAATAACAGCAGTAAAACAACAGTTATAAATAGACTAGTGGCCCAGTGCACAAAATTCATGCACATTAAAAGGGGATTAATTAGAGGAAATATTTTAATATTGCTATTTGCCCTTTCTCTATAATAAAAGTGTCAGAGATGAAAAAAAATTAGTAAAATGTATATGAAAATCTTTCTCCTGTCAGAGTCTGGGGCGCACCACGGGACCCAGA
>NW_005371555.1:1402709-1405092 GCF_000412655.1 Myotis brandtii
CGACCCCCCCCCCCCCCCCATTGGGCTAGATCCAGACCCGGCCAGTCCCACACTTGTCAAACCTTGCCGGGAGGGGGTGCAGCCTCAGGTCCCTTGGCCCGACGCTGGGGCAGGGGGCGCGCCTTGAGGTCCCCCATCAAGCCCTGCCAGGTGGGGGATGCGGCCTGAGATCCCCTGGCAAGCCCCGCCAGGCGGGGGGCACGGCCTGAGGTCTCTTATCAAGCCCCACCGGGTGGGGGGCGCGGCCTGAGGTCCCCTGTCAAGCCCTGCTGTGTGGGGGGTGTGGCCTGAGGTCCCCTGTCAAGACCCGAGGTGGGGGGTCGCAGCCTCAGGTCCCTGCTGATTGCTTGTTAAGGCTCATTATGGGAATTCGGCCTTTGCGGTGGGTGCAGCCATCTTGTGTTACGGAAACCCCCACCTCCACTGTGGGCACCGACAGTCAATTTGCATA
Organism: Myotis brandtii; assembly: GCF_000412655.1. NCBI lineage: Eukaryota > Metazoa > Chordata > Mammalia > Chiroptera > Vespertilionidae > Myotis > Myotis brandtii. The sequence goes on from NW_005371555.1 coordinate 1,403,161, forward strand.
TTCCCTCTTTATTATGTAGGATTGCAAAATATAAGTAACATATAATCAGCAATGCTAGTGCTGTGGTCTAATTTTTTTTTTTACTGTGGTGTTTTGGAAATACCATTGGACAAAACAAGTTATTTCCTGGCCTTAACTTATCTACCTATTTTTAAACTTTTAATATTCATCTATTATATAAATGATACAGCAGAAGTTTAAAAGTGGAAACTAAATTCATAATTTTGAAACCTGAGAGTGAATATGTTGGGTGTTGTAAAGTATGAGAGATATTAGTTCTTTAACCAGAGAGAGAAGGAATGAAATTATTTACAGACTCAGCAAATTGCAGAGTTAGTTGTTGTGGCTTCTATGCATGGATTCTTCATTATATAGAGAGCTGTTGTAGCTAGCAGAACCTTTTCTTTAAGTGTACATCAACCCCAAGGATGAAAGGGAGCCCCATGAAATAAACATCTGAAGTTTCAGAAATATAAATTTCCCATAAGTTACCAATGCTGTAACTTAATCTTCTGGATATTGTCCAAATAGCAAGCCTGAGTTTCTCAGAGAAATGCTCTTATTTTCTACACATGTGCATTTAACTCTCTTCTTTATTGAATTAAAGAAAAATGATAAAAAGAGACTTGCTTTATTGCTTCTAATAAATGAAATGTAATCTGAATACCCAAGTATGTAATCAGATCATAACATTTCAATTGTGTTACTAATATGGCCATAAAATAAATAAGTTGCACACTGAAAAAGCTCTCCATGCAAGCTCATCTCATCACTGTGTCCCATCCATCTTTTCTTGCCATTTCCAGTCTGTCAGCATTTTTTTCTCCACTCTTTGGGTTGCACCTAGTGATTTTTCATGCATCTGTCACTGCTGTCTTGTTACCTTCTAGTTTAATATATAGAGATAGGAATAATCCGTTGTACCCCATTTATGCATCTTTAGTTTTTGGACTCTCAATTTGTCACCTGACCACTGTGCCTGCTCCTTTCTAGCCTTGCTCATTAAATCAGGTGCTAAAGCATGAAAGTGATGTTTCTCATATTGATGTGTTTTTAAACTCTGTGAACCCTGCAATGGAAAGTGTGTTCTTGATAGTCTCTAATAGAAAAATGAAGTGATATCAGATGTTTTAACTTCTTAAACTTTGAAATTATAGAAAAAAGATTATAATTTCCTACAAAATTTTAAAATAAATAAGTCAAGAAATTATTTAAGCCCTAGCCAGCTTGGCTCAGTGGATAAGGCGTCAGCCTGCAGACTGAAGGGTCCCAGGTTCAATTCAGGGTGAGTAATCTTTTTCTCTTAGTTTTGAAAGAGTTGTATTTATCTGAAGCAGTTTGTTTAAAAAATATTACATTCTTACGTTAGGTTATCAAACATTTGAACAACCTTAAACCCAATACCCAGATTTATTATAGCACAATTAATTTAGATCTCTAGATATTTACTTAGTAAATATGTGATCAATGATATATAAATTTTGTTAAAAGAAAGATTGAAGTTCAAAAGTGGTCACAGAAAAAAAAAACAACACAAGATGGCGGCATAGGTTAACGCCGGAGTTTGCTGCCTCGAACAACCACTTCAAAAATACAACTAAAAGACGGAACGGACATCATCCAGAACCACAGGAAGGCTGGCTGAGTGGAAGTTCTACAACTAGGAGGAAAGAGAAAAGCATACCGAGACTCAGAGGAGGCGCAGTGCTGAAGTGAAATACTAAGGTTCAGAGTGCATGTGGAGTGGGTCGGCGGCGGAGGGCACGGTTGTTGTCTTCAATAGGGAGGGAGTTTCAGACTCTGAGCTCCAGATCCGGGCGAGTCTCTAGGGACCCAGACTCAAACGGGAGAAGCGGGAAGGCAGCTTTCTCTCCGAGGTTTGCAGCAGTTGCAGAGCCGCTGGGGACGGAACTGAGAGCAGCCATAACTGCT
>NW_005371555.1:1406580-1427360 GCF_000412655.1 Myotis brandtii
GGAACAAATGTAATAATCTGAACAATAAAGATTTAATTAAAAAAAAAAAAACAAAACAAAACAAAACAAAAGTGGTCACAGCATTTACTGATAGACATCACTATTGCTCAAGTGAGAAATCTTATTCAATAAGCTAATTTTATGTTATTTAATAAATTAGTATTTTAGAAAATACATGTTTTATTTTTATATTGAATTCTGGAATGATTTTCTCTTACCACAAGGGGAGCCATTTGACAGAGTTGAGTTATAGCTCTAGATATTGACCCCTGGTAGCAATTGAAGTATAGCTTGGAATTTACTGAATCATCGTGAGTGTTTTCCCAGCCAGAAAGATTGAGGGCAAATACCTTTCTTTTCTCTATTTTAGTTTTAAAATCATCCATTTACAGTAATGTCTCCAGTACATCAAATCATTGAGATCTTGGTCTTTGAAGCAGTCTCTTTGTAGTATTCTTTTGTTCACAAAGCTTTGTGTTTATTTTAGAATTGAGTGTGGTCTTTAGTGAAAACAACTCATGTCTGGTGAGGGGTATGGATATAACTCTTGTTGCCAAAGTATTCACTTCAGTCCAATAAGCTATTGAACTGATCTCCCTTTTCCACATTAGACTGATCTGTAGTTTTCCTGATGGAAGAATAGTTGTTATGGCATTATGTGGGCACAGCCACATAGAGTCCCCCTAGATACAGCTGTGCAGTTGAAAGACAAATGAGCATCGCATATGCACAGGTCTGCCTTAAAACTCACTTGTTAACTATTCACAAATAGCTCAGATGAGCTACCATTTTCTCAAAGTGGTAGAGGCTGAGAAAGCTCACCAACACCATTCCGCCCCTTTTCAGTGTTCCGAATAGCATGCACATAATAGATCCTTAGTTGGAGAGGGAAGTGTTAACTGTCTCACTGATGCTTACTCTTGTAGATTCCCTGGCCCTTCAGGTTTCCAAATTACCCACTCTTGCCCCAGCTCTTCTGCTGAATAGCCATAATCCTCTTTGCTCTGGATTACATGGTCCTGCAGTGATGATGATATTATAGTGTTTACTAGCATACTGTTTAGACCAGAGATTTTCTATAAAAGATAGGTGTATTGCATATGTGTTAATCGTCCTTTGGAAACATATAACATAAAAACCAAATAAACAAAGACAATAAGCTAAAGGAAAATTTCCTAGGTAGGAGGGAGGCAAGATTGGAAAATATTTTGTTAAATAGTATTGAAAAACCAGTCATTGATCTAAAGGCATTGCAGCATAGATTGAGAAAGAGGACACAGAAATAAAAATAAGAGAGCTAGAGGGCTAATCATATCCTGGCCCCTTTAGCTGGTAATTTAGCTTGGACATAGCCTTGATCCAGATGACTTGGCAAATTAATTAATGAAGGGGGGAAGTAATAAGAAAACACACTGAAGTCTAGTGAGCTTGCTGCTGAATTTTGAAATCCCTTTACATGTTTTTGGGTGAATAGCCCAGTTGGGAATACATTTTAGTTTTAATAAAAACTATAGTTATGATTTCCTTGGTTATAGTCTGTACATGTCATATGCAAAACTGTACAGATTCAGGTACAGTATTCTTAGGGCTATTAATATTACTCATTTTAAATAAACTTGAAATAATTTTTTTCTTTTTATTTATGTAAATATATTACCAAATTGTTTTGAATTTTTGATTTCTGACTATTGTACATTTTATTTGAAAAATGCATATTACCAGCATACTAATTTATAAATTTAAATGGAAATTTCAAGGCTTAACATCTCTGACAAAAAAAGAATCTCAAATGGTAAAAGGTTAACTTGTTTGATCTTCAAGTCATTATTCTGTTTTATTAATGCCTAGTTACTTGCTCTATACAGTAGCTTTGAGGGATTTTTTTTTGCATTGCATTAATTTATTTTTATGCACTATTTTAATGTTCAGAATAATCCTATAAATTAGATGTTATTTTGTATATATAACTACTGATGAAATGAGCAAAAGAAATCAAAGAGAATGCCCCAAATTACAAATTGAATGATTTTCAGAGCCAGAATTTGAAACCACATTTGTAAAACTTTAAAAAGCCTATATTCTTAACCTCTGTGTTTTATTGCTCAAATATCCATAATTAAACTCCTAGTCTTAAGGCTGTATATTAAGGACACTTTTGAAAACTTAGTGTTTTTGTTTTTTAAAAAAACTGCAATAATGGGCACCTAGGAGAAACTAGATCAGCATCCTCCCATATAATAAAAGCCTAATATGCAAATTGTCCCCTCGACTAGGAGTTTGGGAGTTCGACTGCTCGCTATGACGTGCGCTGACCACCAGGGGGTGGTGTGGAACATGGCGGGTGTCAATAACATGGCGCTGGCAGCAGGTGGCAGTGGCCCTGATGGGCCCTGACGAGAGCAGGACCACGGCGGGATGGTGGAGCAGGTGAGTGGGCGGCGCCAGGCCAAGGTGAGTGTGAGCAGGGCCTGATAGCCCCGCTGACGGTGACTGATGGCATTGGGTGGCAGGGCTGCTGCCCAGCTCCCAGGCACTGAGGGAGCCAGGTGGGGGCCCCATGACTCAGGCGTAGGGGGTCACGAACAGGCCCCGGGGGCCCTGGTGCTGCCCAGGGCCCAGAGGTCAGCTGGGACCTGCCCTTCCACGCCAGATGCTCACGCTTTGATCGCCAGCCAGGCCTAGGGACCGCACCTGTGCACAAATTTCGTGCACTGGGCCTCTAGTCTATTATAATATCTTGGACTCTAATAGCAGGGATATTAGTATGTCTACACACAAAAAAAAGTGTTCATTTGTTTATCTACCAACAAATTTATTGAGCTAGTTTTCACTATGCTATGGGTATTGCAACTCTTTGGAAAGTTCTCTCTGGTATAGAGGAAACAAATAATAAAGTGTATTATGTATTTTTACAAAAAAATCAAGTTACTTAAAATGTTTTTGTTCTAAGCATTGATGGATAGCTCTGGAGCTGCTTGCAATAGCTTCACTCTGTTCAATTCATCACTCACTAACAACCCTATCTTTTAAACAAGTCCATCCTTCTCTTGGGTAGTTTTAGTCAAATTAATGGTTGATTTGTAGATGTGCCAGCTTTGATTATTTCACTAAATTGAAGGATCAGTATAGGATAAGTAAAAGACTAATTTATTCAAGTAACTCAATGAATTGTTACTGAGAAAATAACATATAAAAAGGTCTTAAATGTAGATTCTACCCAAGTAGTACCACAGTGCAAGCAATTAACAGCATGCTTTAAGATTTTTCAAATTTTTAAAAAATATGTTTTTATTGATTTTAAAGAGAGAAAGGGAGGAGAGAGAGAAACATCCATGAGAGAGAAATAATTTATTGTCTCCCTCCTGCACACCCCCTACTGGGGAATGAGCCTGCAACCTGGGTATGTGCCTTGACCAGGGATCCAACTGTGACGTCCTGGTGAAGGGTCCATTTTCAATCACTGAGCCACACTAGCTTGGGGCCTTAAGTTTTTTGTACCAAGGAGTTGGAAGGCTTGGGAAAGTCTTCAAATTATTTAGTGAGACATGCAGTAATTTATCAAATGAAAATTATTTAAATTTCTTTTTATAAAATCTCAAGGAATCATAAATTTAAAAGTGTTTGAAATATCATGTGAATAATAGAATTGTTGAACTAAAAAAATTTAATGCATGTTTTTTGAGCGCCTACTATGTGATATCCCTTAAATTAATCCGTTTGTATACCCAAGGAAGTTATAAAGACTTTAAAGGTTTGCATGATACTTGAGTAAGCAATAGCATAAAGTTGGTATTTTAAATGCTTGACCATATTTATGTTTACGGGTCCATTTGTCTTTCAAAAGTACTGTAATATTTAGTCCAATTAGCCTTTCTTTGAATAAGAAGGTAGAGTAGATGAGAAGATTTATTGAATACTAGAAGTCTGATGCACAAAATTTGTGCAAGGGTAGGCCTTCCTTCCCCCGATTGCCGGCACCAGCTTCCCTCTGGCACCCAGGACCTGGGCTTCCCTCGCAGCCTCGGCTTCGTCTGAAAGGTCGTCCGGAAGGACGTCCAATCTAATTAGCATATTACGCTTTCGTTATAAGATTAGTTTTTAGGAAGTTATTCTATAAATAAGGTCTGATGCACAAAATTTGTGCAAGCGTAGGCCTTCCTTCCCCCGATTGCCGGCACCAGCTTCCCTCTGGCACCCAGGACCTGGGCTTCCCTCGCAGCCTCGGCTTCGTCTGAAAGGTCGTCCGGAAGGACGTCCAATCTAATTAGCATATTACGCTTTCGTTATAAGATTAGTTTTTAGGAAGTTATTCTATAAATAAAGGATCTGGAGGTGGGAAACCAAGAAACTTTATTGAAATTGCCTTCTTAAAAGATAGTTTAATGGAGTAATTAATTTGATACCTGTCAGCCCCTGGGTCCATGTCATAGGTAGGATGACACTGATTCCTATTCAGAAAGGCAGGCATTTGTAGCTTGTACACTGTGGCTATAGGATTTGATTTAGAAACTGTTCATATAAAAGGGTTCCTGTTTGATTCTCTCACAATTGACCCTGAGTCCCAGGGCTATTCTGAACAAAGTGTGTCTGACATCTTTAATGCTGAATGGTTTCCAGTTTGGAAATTGTGACTGAGTCTCCGGGCCAAATTACTCTAAACTCTGAATGCCCTGATCCTTGACTATTTTTATTGGGATGCAAGGAGACCAGTCTTGAGATCAGTGAGCTTACACAAGATGTCCACACACCAGAATATAGTATACCAAGACATCTGCTTAGTGTTTCACCTCTAAGTGTATATGTGCCAAAACAGAGTTGGAAATAAAAAGAAAGGGGCAGCTGCTCTTGAAATATTTTGAGACAAAAAGTACTGATACATTGGCATTCATGTCAGGTAACAGCTGTTCTCCAAAACAGGCACTGTTCCAAATCACAGAATTTGGAGGAGAAGCAGTCTACTTTTTGTTTCCTGAGGTATAACTTTTGTTTTTTAGATCACAGCCTATCCAATATGAAAATAAAACTTTGCATTATCATTATCATAGACTAGAGGCTCGGTGCATGAAATTTGTGCACTCGGGGGAGTCCCTCAGCCTGACTTGTGCCCTCTGACAGTCTGGGAGTCCCCAGATCGATGCCCCGCAGGGGGAGGCCTTGCCCACCACGCCGGGTCTCTGCGATTGATGGCAGCCAGCACAGAGGGTGGCCCTGCCCACCCTGCCCAGGCTCTGTGATCTATGCTGTGTAGAGGGAGGCCCTTCCCACCTGGCCGGGGCTCTGCCATTCATCACCACCCACAGAGAGGCCCTGCCCACCCTGCTGGGGCTCTGGAATCAATTGCAGAGCAGAGGGAGTCCCTTCCCACCAGGCCTGGGCTCTGCCATTGATCCCTGCCCACAGGGAGGCCCTTCCCACCCTGCTAGGCCTCTGGGATCAACTCGCAGAGCAGTGGGAGGCCCTTCCCACCTAGCCTGGGTCCACCATTTATTGCCGTTCACAGGGATGCCCTACTTACCAGGCCTGGGCTCCGCCATTAATCCCCTCCCACAAGGAGGCCCTGCCCACCCTCCTGGGGCTCTGGGATCAATTTCAGAGCAGAGGGAGGCCCTTCGCACCCGGGTTGGGCTCTGCTATTGATCCCTGCCCACAGGGCGGCCCTCCCACCCTGCCGAGGCTCTGTGATGGAGGCCCTGCCCACCCAGCCTGGCCTCCGCCATTGATCACTGCCCACAGGGAGGCCCTGCCCACTCTGCCCACCCTGCCAGGGCTCTGTGATCAATGCTGTGCAGAGGGAGGCCCTGCCCGCCCGGCCAGGGCTCTGCGATGGGCCCTCCCAGCTGTGGCGGCTTGCCTCGGCCCTCGCAGCTGCGGCTTTGTCTGGAAGGACATCCGGTCTATCCAGTCTAATTAGCATATTACCCTTTTATTAATATAAATAAGGATTTAAATTGAGTTAGTTGGCTATTCTATACTACTTTTGTATATAGAGCAGTATAAATTGTAAAGTGTAACTAGAGGCCCAGTGCACGAATTCATGCATGGGTGGGGTCCGGCCAGCCTGCACCAATCGGGCTGGGCCTGTCAGGAGGAGGGGCCATGGCCGGCTGGGTGGAGGGGCCTCTGGCAGTTGGCTGGCTGGCCCTGCCCCCAATCAGAGCTGGTGAGAGCGCCGATTGGGGGCCTGGCCGGCTGGGGGAGGAGCCAATTGGGACCCAGATCAGGCTGGTTGGCTGCCGCAGTGCATGTCATAGCCACCAGTCGTTCTGGCCGTTCCGCTGGTCCGGTTGTTGGGCTTTTATATAGAGAGATATTCATGGTTTTCCTGTTTCATATTTGCTTCAACCTGATTCAGTGATATTCTCAATAGAGTAGGGGTGATGACTTGGGGTTAAATTGCCCACATACTGTTAGGAGCACCCTGTGTATCATAAACCACCTTTCTTTCTCATCTGAATGTCAGAATTGTAGCTGTGGCTAGCTAGCTGTTGAGGACTTGTCAACTTTATGGTTCATTTTCAATTCCTATAGTAGCTCAGCAGTTACATAGCAGGTAGGCTGGAATTTTTCGGATGGTAGTCTCCTCCAAAGGAAAGAAAGGTGTCATTTTGTAGAAGAGCCAACACAGGAACTTAAGTATGCGTATATTTTCTTCATATGCTTTTTCCTCCCTTCCCCTGAATGAAGAATGGTCTGAAGAGAAATAAAAAAATATATATGGACACACATACACACACACTTTATTTTAAATCAAGATAAGCTGTGTAAAAAGAAACTGTATAGCATGACAGGAAATGGAGAAGTCAAAAGAAAGAACAATAAAAATGGAAGAAAAGACTGTCAAGAATAAAGGGGAAAAAGGAAAATGAAAATTTTGCTATCCTAGAACCTCTAGAACAGCGGTTCTCAACCTGTGGGTAGCGATCCCTTTGGCGGTCGAACGACCCTTTCATGGGTCGCCTAAGACCATCCTGCATATCAGATATTTACATTACGATTCATAACAGTAGCAATATTACAGTTATGAAGTAGCAACGAAAATAATTTTATGGTTGGGTCACAACATGAGGAACTGTATTTAAAGGGCCAAAACTGTATTTAAAGGGTTGAGAACTACTGCTCTAGAATATATTAAGATTTTGCAAGTCAGAAGTACTGAAGCTGGAAATAGTTTTTTATATTATTTAGTCCAACTACCTCATCTTACAGAGATTATAGACAATGACGAGAGAGTAAAGAAGGAGAAAATCATAAGAAATGGGAAAAAAAAGGAAGAGAAAGAAAAAAATGTAAGAGTCTAATAGACTATCTTCTGTTAAGCTTTTCTGGAACTTTTTATGTTTTAATTCTGAAGCTCACATGTAAAATTATAAGGGATGGTAGAGAGAGGAAGTTTATATTCATTTTGTATAATTGGTAATCTGTTTTTCTTCCCATCACTATAAAACGTTTTAGTTTCCAGCTGTTTATTATCCAAATCATTTCCTGCATTAGATAAAGCACTACCAGCAGGACTCTAAGATGTTTTATGCTAATGAACACAAAAAATCTTGGACAAGTTGCAAAGCATAGATTTTTGAGTGACATGACAAAATAATCAGAATCTAAATAAAAAGAAAACTTGGGTAACAGCCATGCTTAATATCCTAAAATAAATGATTGACATTTTAATTAGATGAGAAAATATAATTATTTTTTTAACTCTGCTAAAGGGACCCCTTTCAAGAAAGAAAGATGGGCATTAAATAAAAAAGTGTGCAAAAACACGGAGTATAAAGACTATAAAGATACATTCAATTTTCAGTGTTCATGACATGAGTTATTAATTCCACGGTTCATGAAGCAAAACTTTTTAAAAAGTTAACTTGCATTTACCCTTTTGACAACAGTTTGCATTATAGTGATTGAATTTTATTAAGAGAATTGTTTGCTAGAGTTATTTGTCTTTGTTTTGGCAGCTCTGGCATAAATATTTAATTTAATTTATGTTCGAAATTAAAAAAGTGTCTCATAGAAACTGAGAGGCTGAGCTGTACCTGCTCACTGTAAAAAAAATGAGGTTTACATATTACTGCAGATAATATAAAGTACATCTACTTGAAAGAGACTTTGTATATCTTGAAGACAGACATTAACCATATCCAAGGTCTTGGAAAAGAAATGGGAACACTAAATATAAGAGGGGTATCAATTGTTGCTACAAGTCATGACATCCTTAGACTAATGTAGCTTTTTAAATGTTTACTCTTGTAAGGTGCTTCTGATCAATACTTAACACAGATACTATCTTGAAAGTAGTTAAGTCGAAAATTTAGATATAGGAAAATGATAATGGTTATATTTCTTTTTGAAACAATGAACTTGCTTGCATTTTTAAACTTCACTTTGAATTTTAGTTACCATTTATTTTATTTGCATTTTCCTTTTGTCTACATGCCAGTTATAATTTGGAACCTTGAAGTGGGAATATGGAAAAAATACTTATATAAGTCTTGAAAATTTTAGATAATAGGTTTATTTCTAGAGTATAGAAGATTATAGTATCCACACATGAAGGAGATATTGCAGCCATACTGGAATTATGTGCTTTATGGAACAGAATTCTTCGTAAGGGAGGATCCAGGCTGATGTATAGAAATACAGGAGGAATTTGATTGTAAGATGGTACCTACCTTCAAGTCCTGACATCTTTATATGCATGTACTCTTTGTAAATCGTAGGAAGGTTCTGACAGATTGTATTTTCCAAAGATGGCCACAACAGTGTCTCCCATCTCCCATACGCTTGTACATTGTGATCTTGCTGCTCTCCCACCAAGAGATGGCATTTTATTCTTCCTCTTTGAATCTAGGTTTGTATATGTGACTCACTTTGTCAGAAATAAAATAAATGAATAAACTGACTTCTCCAGCCAAGTAAGAAGAGAACACCTGGGTTTCTCCTGTTCTTTTTGAATGCTTGTATTTTCCCCTCAGAGCCAAACTACCAGGCTGAGAAAGCCCAAGCCACAGGGAGAGGTTATATACAGTTGCTCTGGTCAACAGTCTCAATTGAATCTGGCCTTTAAGGATCCCAGTCTAGGTGCTAGACAAGATCGTGAAAACATTTGCAGATTAGGCCTTGGGAAACTACAATCAAAGGGCCAAATATAGACTACAGCCTGTTTTTATAGACTTAGCTAAAATTAATTTTTATATTTTAAAGGATTGTGAAAAAACAAAAGACAATATGCAGTAGACACTGTATGTCACCCAGAAAGCCTAAAATATTCATTATCTGACTGTTTAAAGAAAAAGGTTAGTGATCCTGTTCTAGATGATTCCAGACCTAAATATTATGTAGCAGGAACAAGTCCTCCCTTTTGTGCCCTGTCCAAATGCCTGAACTACAGAATCTCAGAGAATAATAAAATAGTGTTGTTTTATTTTAGGAAAGATGGAGTAATTTGTTATGCATTAATTGGTAACCACACGAAGAAGCTACTTTTTACAAAAAAGTGAATTACAAATGTGGCCTCTATAATTACTAATTGTCTATGACAGATGATGCCCAATTTACTTGGATGATATGGTCTTGGCTACTGTGGGTTTGGATTATCCTTAAGGAGTTCAACATGTACTTTAGAAGACCTGTTTAACATTAACTACTTAGTGAAAATGAATTTTTTATTCTGTGCTGAGAGTCTTAAAGTTTAAATGTAAAGCAGTAAAGAAGTTTTCCTAAAGGGTTACTTAAGATAGTTGAGAGTTACGTGATGCAACAAGATTTACCTTTTTGGATATGTTTATTCTATACAAACCCAGCATTGCTCATTTTCCATGAGGCCATTCTTCGCTGAGTTGTCTTCATGTCCAATATTGCGTAATGTGAGCTTTCCAGGTACTATGATTCAAGGCCAAAAACTTTTCAATAACATATTGGCCTTATCTAGGCCTTCCTTTATACTCTTAGCCCTTTGGGAGGTTGGATAGACTGCTCTTGGACCTCACTCAGAATAATAATATATTTTAGGCTTTCATATTTTTTATAAGAAAATGTCAACTTGCTACTCCATAAATAAAAAGTGTAAACCATATGGATATTCCTTAATCAACATCTCTGGATGCACTGTAGGCAGTTTTAAGTCCTTTCTTGGCAGTCAGTTGTCCATTGCTGTATTGATGGCATTTTGACCATTTCTTTTTTATTCTTTCAGAAAGTGTTTATGCGTGTACAAATATATCTGCATGCTAATATAGTCTTCCTTTTTTCTTATGCAGTTGGGGCATAATATGTATCTGTTCCTCAAATTTACAACCTTTCTAGAATATCTTTCTGTATCCAAACATAAAGATATATTTTGTACTTTTTGATGGTTACATAATTTTATAGTGTATAATTGTGCCAGGCATATTTCACTAGTCCTGTATTATTGACCATATTAGATAGTTTTCATGAACAATTGAAAGTAACCTTTTCTAGGCCCTAAGGAGATGTTTGATTATATGCCATAGACTTTGGTCTAAGGTCTAAAGGTCATATTTAATCATGCATATAAATTAAATGGATATGGAAATCTCCCTATGGAGTGGGCACTATGGATCAAGTTGAGGCAATACCTAGAATGAAGAAAATACTCAATGGTTTGACTGTTGTCTCCAAAAGTCATGGAGAAGACCCTCAGGTTGACTGGCGATTTGACTTGGTACTAACACTAGCCCAAATATTAGACACAATTCTTCTTTTAACCAAACTTGGCAGCTGTTAGGAAAATGTGTTATGCAGGTATAGACAAGAGTAGCAGAAAAGTCCCTTTGTTTCTAACCATGGTGAGTGCTTCTATCATGTGCTTCTAGGAACATGATTCAGTGTTTCTTACCCACCTATTCAGGGATTATGCCACTTTGTTCTGAGGTTTTCACCAATGTACAGCACATTAAGAAAAAGGCAGTGTAGTGAGTTTTCCATGAGATTAGATTTCATTGTTCAAGTTAATTGTTCAATTTAAAGGACTGGTCATTATTCTGAGATTGTCTTTTATAATTTTGGTGGTTAAAATGTCTTATCTTTCATGAATTTTATAGTAAAAAGGAAACTGTAGGTTTGGTTTTTTTCTTTCAAATATGCTTGTGAAATCTAAATGCTGAATACCAATGTTCTGATCATCTCCTATTCACCCTGTTAGTGAAGGAGGTTTCTTTCACCATAGTATGAGATGCCTGAACACTTGACACCTGAGATTGACAGTAGTTCATTAGTCACACTACAGCCTGGGGGGTAGGGGGGAGGACACCTCATACCAGGTAGAGCCCTACAGGGAAATCAGAAAGGGTTGTTGGAGACAGATCTTGTAGTAACAGGAGCGTGGGTGCTCCTTGATTCCTGCATGAGGATGTGATTTATTTATTTATTTTTTAATGTATTTTATTGATTTTTTTACAGAGAGGAAGGGAGAGAGAGAGAGAGTTAGAAACATCGATGAGAGAGAAACATCTATCAGCTGGCTCCTGCACACCTCCTACTGGGAATGTGCCCGCAACCAAGGTACATGCCCTTGACTAGAATCAAACCTGGGACCCTTCAGTCCTCATGTCGACGCTCTATCCACTGAGCCAAACCAGTTAGGGCTGATTTCTTGAATAATTCTGTCAGTTGGCAGAGAAATAAAACTCCTTAGGTTGAGAATCTGGTGGAGTGAAACAAGTCTGGTTGATAGGTTAACTAGTCAGGTAGGAACCTTCTCCCACTGTTTGGAATGGGGGTGCATATCTGTTGAGAGGAGAGGAACTCATGTTTAGGCCTTTGGGGCCCTGTGAAACTCAAAAACATAAACGCAGCACTTAAAATTGTAGGCCTTACCATGAAACCACTGACTTTAATTATGACCGAATGCAATGTGTAATGTTAAATTAGTGGTGAGAATATTTGAAATTTCTTTCTTTTTTTCTATACTCACCCGAGGATATTTTTTCCATTGATTTTCAGAGAGAGTGGAAGAGAGAGGGAAAGACATAGAGAAATATTGATGTGAGAGAAACACATCAATTGGTTGCCTCCTGCCCAAGCCCCAACCAGGGCCCGGGCCGGGGAGGAGCCTCCTGCAACGATACGTGCCCTTGGCTGGAATTGAACCCTTTGGTCCACAGGCCGATGCTCTATCCACTGAGCCAAACCGGCTAGGGCGATATTTGTAATTTCTAACCAATTGTACTCATTTTAAGTTGCAGAGTGCACATTTTTGCCTCCAGCATTACCTCCAAAAGATGAAATAAGGGACTTAATGAGTCATGTGTGGGGATCAGATCATCTTTTCAATAGGAACAGACAACCTGAAATGGCTTGGTGAGAATAAGCTGGAGAGTGGTAATGAGCACAAGGCTAAGGCAAGATCTTCAAAGCTGTGGGCAGTGTTGGAGTTTGTTGAGTTAATAAGCAAAGCTCCATAAGCTGTAGAAAATGTTTTTTTTTAATGCATGTACATAGTAAATGTATATACTGTTCACTGTCATGCCTAGAGGAGGTGAGTGGCAGGAAGTTAAATCAATAGCTAGGAACACAGGAGAAAGAAGATGACAGTAAAAAGAAGGGGCAATTTTGCATATGCAACAGAAATCTACCATTGCAAATCTATTGTCCGTATGCTCATTATTGACAAGTCTCATTTGGACAAGAGAGATCATGGGCTTTAGAGTCAAGAGCAGTGACTGAACCTCTTTAAGTCTTCATTTTCTCCTGTGCAACATAGTGATTGATGCTGCTATCTTCCTTATAGGGTTGTCATGAGGAGTGAGTAAAATAGCATATGCAAAGTGTTCGACAAGATTGGTTCACAGTAGGCATTCAACAGAAGGGAGATTTACACAATGAGACCCACTGGCAAAGTGACACAGATTTCTGGGTTTTAAAGTTGCAGCTAAATTTTCAGGAACATTTCTGTTCTGAATAGAGAGGTCACAACTCTAAAGCCTTCACAGTTAACCCTCTAAAAATAGTTGAATTAATGTCAAGCCAAGAAATATATATGTACATATAAAACTCAGATGCTCATTTGAAAGTGTAAAGTGCACACAAGGTAATTCAAAACAAATTTTAGGGTGCTTCAGACCATAAATTTTCTCAGCCTACCTCAATGGCTTCACTCCATCACTGATTATTTTCAGTTTAAATTGGGTTTTGCTAAAAAGAAATTTAAAAACATAGACCAAAGCATCCTGACTTATTTTGGAATTACTTCCCACATATTTTCTAAGAATTAAATTGTCAGCAGGCATTTTGCTATCTCACTCATTTTCTATAGGTACAGGAGGCAGTGGCTGCCTAGCTGTCACCTGTGTACTTTGTTACAATTATAGGAAATATCTTAGATTTGTGCTAATGTACCACAAAAAGAATATCAAGTTAAGGTTTAAAGTCTATGGTATAAATTCAAGTGACATTATGAATCACATTAGTTCCCAAAACTGTATCTCAAATTGTTTATCTGTTTGTGTCAAAAGAGTTACATGAAAGGTGAAAAAAAATGGTGTTTTAATAAAAAAAATATATCCAGAAACAACTGCACATTATCATTGTGAAGTCAGTTTCTACCCCAAGGAGATAGTTATTATTTCCCACATGATCGCAAAAGGGTCAAGAATGTGAAGTCTGAAATGTAAAGACTGGACATGTTGGGTCCACCTGCTGAGCAGAGATGAGGGAAACCTAACCTGATAATAAGTATCAGACACTATATTAAACTGCACTAGGATTTTATAGTCATTAACTTTTCCATAAGTTGTTAAAGTAGGTACTTTTATTAGTCAAGGTAAGCTAACTGCCATAACAAATACAATCCATGAGTGTCTCAACACAGGCAGGTTCTCTCACTCAGATCACAGTCCATTATGGTCACTGGGGGTTTGGAAGAGAATGCCAGACCAAGCAGGTTCTGTTCATTACACTTATTCAGAACCCAGACTACCTCCCTCCATGACCTTGGAGTCTTTCTTCCACTAGAAGACTGATAAATAAGCAGGTGAAGAAGGAAGCATAACAATGAAATACTGTAACATAGGAGGATTTAAGGAACAGGACGAGGCTGATAAATGGCTTATTTACTTTCCATCAACATTTCATTGGCCAACCAAGTCACATGCCCCAAACTAACTTCAAAGGAGGCTAGGAGAAATAGTCAACCAGTCTTGCCAAGGTAAAAATTAGTCTGGTTTTGGTGATCACATTTCTGCTGCAGTGTAATTAAGTCAATTTTCTATACTAAGGAAACTGAACTTTGGAGAGGTTAAATAATTTACCCAAGGTAACATAGCTCATATGTGATAGGACTGCTTTGTCTACCTTGAAAGACAAAGTAATCTCATTATATTAGAAAGTCTCTTTAAGAAAAATTGAGGAAAGAAACACTTCAAAGTGAGTAATTTTAAGAAAACATATAAGGATGTCTTGACAGAAGCAGGAAAAAATCAGAACACTTCAGCTTTTGTAGACAATTCTAGACAAATGTAATATACTGCTTGAGTTTAAGGACTGAAATATGTCTGATATATACATATCTTAAATTATATATATCTTTATTTGGCTACCATTATTGTCTTTAAATCATTATATGGCTTTTTGGAGACATTATGAATTAGGTTATCAAGGTGCTCAGCCAAGTTCCTTACAGTGTTTCCGTTTATGTAGCAATTGGATGGGTATATTATCGCCATAGTTTCTTCTTAATGTCTCATGATATAACTCAGGCTAGGTTGTGATTTCTATGCTGGCATGACATTCAGCTATTACAAATCTGAGCTATTCACTCAGTAACCTTTATGCATAGGCAAAGATGCTGACTGATCGCTTGTCTAATGATCTACTGCATCCATTCTCCATGATCCATTTGTTTAACTCCTAAAACCAAAATCTTAAAAAAAAAATACAGGAATCATTTGTAAATTTTCAGCTATGCAGTTTTATGTGACCTAAGATTATAAAATATAGAATAGACACATATTAAGAATAAATCAGACATTTTAATCTGGAAAACCATTTTTCCCTTTATATCTCAACAACAACGAGCAATATATGCAGACATTAACAAGTCTGTTTTGATATTTAATTTGATAGAGTGGAAAGTACTGTGCAGTTGGTTTTATATGCCCTGAGTTTGTAAGCTGTGTAAGCATTGGTTATAGATTTTGATTGATTGATGGATTCATTCATTTAGGCAATGCACTTTATGTATTAATTCATTCAGCCCATGTCTGTGGAGTGCCTACATTTATCAGGCACTGTGATGTGCTGCCAGTATACAAAGAATTTAGAAACAAAAGGAAAAAGTATTTTGTTATACTAAACATCTAAACCTACATATCCACAAAGGATCAGAGTAGAGCTGCAGACAGATATAGAGACAGATGAGTCCCCATGTACGTTAACAGTAAAAAAGAGGCATAATATAAGATTTTATATATACCTATCCTTATCTTTATAATATTGTATCTTGGCATAATGAAAAGATTATAGAGACTTCTTATGCTATTGTACTGTAGGTGGAGGCTTTAAAAACATATCCTTAAGAGGCTGTCTTGACTCCATTGTATGTTCATGCTTCCTTTGTCAAATATTAATTGAGCATAGTGGTTTGGGTCGATTTCTGGGTTCTCTATTATAGTCCATTGATCTATATGTTTGTTCGTGTGCCAGTACCAGATTGTTTTGAGAACAGTGGCTTTGTAATGCAGCTTGATATCTGGTATTGAGATCCCACCTACTTTGTTCTTTCTCAGGATTGCTGCAGCTATTCAGGGTCTTTTTTTATTCCAGATGAATTTTTGGAAAATTCTTTCTAGTTTAATAAAAAAGAAAAAAGAAAAAAACAACAACATATCCTTAAGATAGGAGGAATTAGAAGAGGACAGACCACCTATATCCATGATATCTATTATCATGATATCTAGATGTATTTGTCCAAAGTTGTAGTGTGTAGAGGCCTAAGGGGACAGTGAGAGTGTATGGGGAAAATATGCAGTAACTTTTAAAGAATGTCCTCTGGTAGTTCAGACTAATGTAAAGGGGTGAGTTGGATTTAGCTGTCTATGTAATCTTTCAGTTAAAAAGGATATCTCAATAAAATATAGCAAATATTTATCATCTCCCTAATATCTATGGAGAGGTAATAAATGTGGTTCATTCTTTTTTAAAAAACTTTTATGCATACCTGGAATTTTTCATGAATTAGAAACAGGTTTAGTAACGATTTATCATAAAAGTGATTAAAGTATTAACTTCTTTTTACTATGTTAGATTTTATAGTGAGTCAAAAGTATGTTTTTGCTCTTAGCCTGATGTTTACTGAAAATGAGACCATAACATGAAGAGTGTGCTGTATAAATGAATGGTGTAATTTGAAATAACATAAGGATTGATTTTTTTGGCATTCTCTTGGTTTTTTTTTTTTGACTTTCAATTTTTTTATAGATTAAGGTATTACATATGTGTCCTTATCCACTCATTACCCCCCACACTCATGCCCTCACCCCCCTGTTGTCTGTGTCCATTGGTTAGGCTTATATGCATGCATACAAGTCCTTTGGTTGATCTCTCCCCCTTACCCCCACCCTCCCCTACCTTCCCTCTGAGGTTTGACGTTCTGATCAATGATTCTCTGTCTCTGGATCTGTTTTTGTTCATCAGTTTATATTGTTCATTATATTCTATAAATGAGTGAGATCATGTGATATTTATTTTTCTCTGACTAGCTTATTTCACTTAGCATAATGCTCTTCAGTTCCATCCATGATGTTGCAAATGGTAAGAGTTCTTTCTTTTTTACAGCAGTAGTATAAAAAAAATTAATCACAGCTTACATTTAGTAATATTTTATATTAATTTCAGGTGTATGGCATATTGATTAAACAATCATATACTTTACAAAGTGGTCCCCCCAATATTTCCCACCTGGCACCATACATAGTTACCAGAATATTATTGACTATATTCCACAGGCTATACTGATGTCCCCATGATTTTTTTGTTACTTTGTATCTGTATTTCTCAATTTCCTCACCTTTTTCACCCAGTACCCCCCACCTCCATCTCCTCTGGCAACCATCAGTCTGTACTCTGTATCTATGATTTGTTTCTGTTTTGTTTATCTACACTAATAAAAGAGAAACATGGTAATTGGCGTACGACCGCTACCCTTCCCATTGGCTAATCAGCGTATCCTTATGCAAATTAACTGTCAGCCAAGATGGCGGCCAGCAGCCAGGCAGCTGGAAGCGAACATGAGGCTTCCTTGCTTCAGTGACTGCAGACTCCAACGTTGCCGGCCTCTGAGTTGCAACTCTAAGCAACAATGTACTATGTTGCAAATAAGAAGCTAAACAAAACCCTAGAAACCAGCTTTCAGCCTGCCCATGCATACAAGTCCTTTGGTTGATCTCTCCCCCTTACCCTCACCCTCCCCTACCTTCCCTCTGAGGTTTGACGTTTTGATCAATGATTCTCTGTCTCTGGATCTGTTTTTGTTCATCAGTTTATATTGTTCATTATATTCCATAAATGAGTGAGATCATGTGATATTTATTTTTCTCTGACTAGCTTATTTCAGTTACCATAATGCTGTCCAGTTCCATCCATGCTGTTGCAAATGGTAAGATTGCTATAAGGATTGACATTTTTTATTTTAAAAAAAATTAATCACAGCTTACATTTAGTAATATTTTATATTAATTTCAGGTGTATGGCATATTGATTAAACAATCATATACTTTACAAAGTGGTCCCCCCAATATTTCCCACCTGGCACCATACATAGTTACCAGAATATTATTGACTATATTCCACAGGCTATACTGATGTCCCCATGATTTTTTTGTTACTTTGTATCTGTATTTCTCAATTTCCTCACCTTTTTCACCCAGTACCCCCCACCTCCACCTCCTCTGGCAACCATCAGTCTGTACTCTGTATCTATGATTTGTTTCTGTTTTGTTTATTTGTTTATATTGTTCTTTAGATTACACATATAAGTAAAATAATACAGTATTTGTCTGTCTCTGACCAACTTATTTCACTTAACTTAATAGCCTTTACGTCCATCCATGCTGTTTCAAATAGTAAGATTTCATTTTTTTTATGGCCAAGTATGTTCCATTGTAAATATGTACCACCAATTTTTTATCCACTCTTGTATTGATGGGCACTTAGGTTATTCCCTTATCTTGGCTATCCTATATAATAAAAGCTCAGCAGCCATAACAGCGTAAGACCAGAACAACTGGTGGACCAGTCACTGACCCCCAGGAGCCAGACACTCAATGCAGGAGCGGGGTTTGGGGGCGCAGCGAGGCCTGGAGGTGCATGCTATGGCCCAGGGATCCCAGGAACCATAAGCCCAGAGTTTCCTTTCCAATAAAAAAAAGTAAATTGGAAGAAAAGTAGCCCACGCTGCCACCCTGGGAAGAACGGCTCCAGGAGGGAAAGGCCTCCCCAGGTCCCGCCTGGCCCGGCTGGTGCACTGTGGGCTCACAGTGATTCACTGGTGACGTACAGTAAGCACAGCCCCTCCAAATCCAAAGCCAATTGCTCCCCGTCCAGCTGCATGGAGAATGCAGGGCTGCTGGGCTGCGTCAGCTCCGACTTTCAGCTTCTGGCTTCCTGCCTGCCCCTAAGCATACTACGTGCACTTGGGCACATGGCTTAGCTCCGCAGGACAGGCAGAGAGAGGCAGGACACAGCAACCAGTGCTGGCTGGGCATTGATTTGGCCATGTGACTGACATCCATGTGCAGTTAAACTGCATGTTTACATTTGTAGGGCAGCCTGCCCCTGCCGCCCACGTCACTTTCTAGGCCAGTGATGGCGAATCTTTTGAGCTCGGCATTTCGGCATTTTGAAAAACCCTAACTTAACTCTGGTGCCGTGTCACATATAGAAATTTTTTGATATTTGCAACCATAGTAAAACAAAGATTTATATTTTTGATATTTATTTTATATATTTAAATGCCATTTAACAAAGAAAAATCAACCAAAAAAATGAGTTCACGTGTCACCTCTGACACACGTGTCATAGGTTCGCCATCACTGTTTGATATTTATTTTATATATTTAAATGCCATTTAACAAAGAAAAATCAACCGAAAAAATTAGTTCGGGTGTCACAGGTTCTCCATCACTGGACTAGATGGTCTGGAATCCACACAGGTGAGTCTGCCTCCTGTGGAAATATACAAGCATATCCTCGCCCCCAGGCTAAAAGTACATTAGGTCCCTTCCAGGCTCCTGTAAGTAAGTTTCTCCATTTGACGAGGCCTTTAGGTTTAGTTAGATCAGGGTTCCAATGTCTGTACATTGGGGAATTTCCCTCAGAATCTACATTTAGTATATTAATTACAAATTGAGTATGTTGTAAAACATGAGGAGAGGAATACTTAAACTCATTTTTTTGTAATTTTTTAATTTGTGTTTTTAAAGTTTGGTGAGCCCTTTCTACTATTGCTTGGCCTTGAGGATTGTAGGGTATTCCTGTAGTATGTGCGATGCCGAATGTAGAGCATAAGTTTTTAAAAGCTCTAGAGGTATAGGCAGGCCCATTGTCTGTTTTAAGTGCCCTTGGTATTCCTAGGTAGGAAAAACATTGGAATAAATGTTGACTTACATCTTTAAAGGCTTCTCCTGTACGTGCAGAAGCAAGGATAACATGAGAAAAGGTATCAATACAAACATGCACATAGCAAAGTTTGCCAAAAGATGGGACATGAGTAATATCCATCTGCCATAAGTCACAGGGTCTAAGTCCTCTTGGATTAACTCCAGTAGCAGGGCTAGGAAAATGAGTAGGACAATGGCCACAGTCACTCACAATACCTCAAGCAGCTTCTCTAGATATGCGATAATATAGTCGGAGAGCTGAAGCATTTTGATGATGAATGGCATGAGACCGCCAGGCTTCTCCTAGAGCTGTATAAACTATTGGGCATGTTAGTAAATCCGCCTGATAAGGCAGGAATGAGCTCTAATATGTCCAATATAGAAAGCCTTTCTCATCTATGAATGTAAGTTTGTAGCGAATTAACAAAGAGAAAATGGCTGTTCTTCCTTGTGGGAGAGAGGAGGTCTCAATATGAGGAAATAATTTAACTATATATTGAGAGTCAGTGTACAAGTTAAAAGGAACCTGTTGCAATTGTTCAAAAGCATAAATGACTGCCAAAAGCTCTGTTCTCTGGGCTGACGTCTCTAGGGTTTGTTGAACATGGGTTATTGAGTCAATGATTGTCACTGCCCTACCATTAGAGGAGCCATCTGTGAATATGAATACTAAAGCAGGAGGTGATAATGGCTCTTTTAAACATTTAATAGGAAATATAAACGGATGTAGGGAGAGAAATTGCAATATAGGTGATCTTGGTAAATGATGTAAAATTTGTACTGGGAAGTTACCTATAGCTATTTGCCACTCGTCTTCAAATTTTAATAGTGTGTCTAATTGTTCTCTTTTATAAGGTACTAGTAGCCCAGTGCACAAAAATTTGTACACTTGCGGGGTGAGGGTGAGGGGTGGGGCCAGACCCCTCAGCCGGACCTGCACCCTCTGTCATGTTCCAGGAGCCCGGCCACTCCTGGCCTAGGCACAGGCCTACAGGCTTGGGGTGGCCTGGCTCCTGAGGCCCCATTTTATCAAGAGAACAAAGTCGGTGTTAGTTACAGCCCTTACCAAACCCAGTACACTGCATCTGTGCATACAACTGCCTCGTTCATGTGCCTGCTTCGCCCTACTGAATTACTAACATCTTGAGGACATAGCTCTGTCTTATC
>NW_005371555.1:1428222-1448597 GCF_000412655.1 Myotis brandtii
CTGCAGTATGGCATTTAACCGCCATCTTGGTTGGCAGTTAATTTGCATATCATCCTGATTAGCCAGTGGGAAGCGTATCAGAGGTACGGTTTATTACCCTATTTGTCTTTTATTAGATAGGATTATTATCTCAGTAACTTCTCTTCCAAAGAGTCCGATATTGCAATACTGTGTCGTCTACCTTTGATAATGAGAGTGGCCACTAGGAAGGGATAGGATGTTACAATCTTCCTAGGAGTGACAGGTAAATGTATCTATTCTAATGGTCCTTCCTGCCATAAGCATCATGTAGGAGTATGTTTAGTGGCTAGAATGATTAAGGTCCAAGATTTGGAATAATCTGGATACTGTAGTTGCTGTTTATTGATGACCTGTTCTATTTTTGCTATAGCCTTTTCTCCTTCTACAGTTAATTGTCGGGGAGACTTAGGGTTAGAATCTCCCTTTAAAATGTCAAATAGAGGTTTTAAGTCAAGAGTGGTTATTTTTAGATATGACCTGACCCAGTTGATATCACCTAATAGTTTCTGATAATCATTTAATGTGTTTAAATGATCTTTTCTTAATTGTAAAGGCTGATGGGTGATAGTAGAGGTATGTAATATTCTGCCTAAGTAGGAAAAAGAAGGTTCAGTCTGAATCTTTTCTGGGGCTATTTTTAGACCATGTTCTTCTAAAGCAAGGACGGTCTGAGTAAGAATTTCCTGTAAAGTAGCCCGATCTTTATGAGCTAGTAAAATATCATCCATATAATGAATAAGATATAGATCTGAAAATTTCTTTCTAATAACTTGCAATGCCTGATCTACAAACTTTTGACATAATGTAGGACTATTTTTCATCCCTTGTGGGAGAACCTTCCATTGATATCTCTGATAAGGCTGTTTAAAGTTTTCTGATGGTATGCTGAATGCAAATCTTTGACAATCAGCCGGGTGAAGAGGTATAGTGAAAAAACAATCCTGTAAGTCAATAACAACAACACAATACTCCTGTGGAATTGCCACAGGGGAGGGCAATCCAGGTTGTAAGGAGCCCATATCTTCCATGGTGGCATTTATGGCTCTAAGATCTTGCAAAAGTCTCCACTTGCCTGATTTCTTTTTTATTACAAATATGGGTGTGTTCCAGGGACTATTTGATGGCTCTATATGTCCCTCTGCTAATTGCTGATCAATTAATTGTCGGGCTGCTGATATTTTCTCAGATGTTAAGGGCCATTGCTCGACCCATACTGGTTGTGATGATTTCCAGACTATGGGATCAGCAGTCCTATGGGCAATGGCCCCAATTATAAATCCTGTCGAGGAGTGTGAGGTATTACTTTCTTTTCCTAAGCCCTTTTCTTGATTAGATCCCGTGTCTAGCATCTGTGATGTTACTCTATCACTGGGGCTATATAATAGAACTCCCATTTGAGACAAGATATCTCTTCCCCATAATGTAAAGGGGATAGTCGTAATTACATAGGGACAGAATGTTCCTGAATGTTGATCTTCATCAGCCCAAGTTAAAATCTGAGAACTCTTTTTTACATTAGATGCCTTGCCTAGTCCTACTAGGGAAGTGGAGGTGGTGTGCGTGGGCCATGAAGAGGGCCAATCCTTCCCTGCTATGCAGGAAACATCTGCTCCTGTATCCAATATACCTTCAATTGGTTTTCCCTGAATTTGTAAAATTTTTGTAGGTCTAGTAGCATGGATTTCTTGTATCCAAAATGCTGCATCACTAGATCCAAAGCCTCCGGCCCCTCTAGCTTCCTGGGTAACAGCTGTCCCTATTTTATGTATTGGTAACAGGAGTAATTGGGCAATTCTCTGGTTGGGCTGAATCTGTATAGTTGTGGTGGGTGGGGAAAGTAAAATCTGTATTTCTCCTGTGTAGTCTGCATCAACAACTCCTGGAATGACTAAGATCCCCTGTAACGAGGTAGAGCTCCGCCCTAATATTAATCCTACAGTTCCCTCAGGCAGCGGCCCAGACACTCCTGTAGGAATGGCTGCTACTGGCGAGTCTGGGGTTAGTATTGCGTGGGTGGTTGAATGGAGGTCCAATCCTGCACTGCCTGGGGTTGCCCTGAAGAGGTCATTGATTGATTGAAATTTGCAGCAGAGGGGTTGAGGGTTGATGCCCCTATTATTGCAGGGGCCTGAGGCTGGCCCCCTCTCAAGTTTCCCAATTGAGGTGATGGGATATAACCTCCTTGGGAGCGGTTTGTAGAATTTAAAGGCCGACCATTTTTATGGTATTTCGATCTACATTCCTTTGCCCAATGGAATCCTTTCTGACATCGGGGACAAACGGTTTTTGGAGGATTAATATTATTCCCTGATGTATTTCCAGGCTGTCGAGGAGCTTGCCATCTGGCTTGAGTATTATTATTTCTATTTGGGCATTCTCTGCTAAAATGCCCAGATAAGCCACAAGAGTAGCAGTTCATATTTCTTTTATTACCTGTATTATTGCTGGCTTGTCCTATGCCCTGTACATATTGAGGGTATGTCTCCCCTTTGAGAGCTGCAGCTATAGCTACACCCTGTATAAATGCTGGACTTACATCAGCACACTGTTTTATAAAATCATTTATAGTTCCCGTTCTGCGAATTGGCCTTAATAAAGCCTGACAGGTATTATTAGCATTTTCAAAAGCCAGTTGTTTGATTAGGATATCGGCAGCCTCTTCATTATTGATTACTCTCTTGACTGCCTGTATGAGGCGAGAAAGGAAATCCTGATATGGTTCCTCGACCTTCTGTTTAACCTCTGTAAGGGTGGTTGTTTTTCCTGCTGTATAAGGTAGGGATTTCCAGGCATTTACTGCACAACTGGTTACTTTAATAAGTGCCTCTTTGGGCATATACATTTGCTCCTGAGCCGTGTTAAAATCACCTTCTCCTAATATCATGTCTAGGGTTATTCCTCCTCTGGAATTTTTGCTAGTGGCTACAGCTCTCTTAGCAAGATCATCATATTCAGTTATCCATAATAAATAATCACCTCCTGAGAGACAGGCTTTACAAACCTGTGACCAATCATAAGGAGTCATCCATTTACTGGCTAGGGTTTCTACCAAGGTTAGTGTGTAAGGAGCTAGAGGTCCATATTCAGAGCAGGCCAATTTTAATTCTTTAAGTATTTTGTAAGGTATAGCCTCCCAGGTGGGGTTTTCGTCCTCACCAAACTCATTCTCATATGCAACTGGGAAGCAGAGTGAGAATTCAAGATCTCCATTAGCTTCAGCTTCTCTTATCGCCCTTTGAAATTTAGACATGGAGCTCATAGGAGCCGCAGGACCTGGTTTAGGCTTCCTTTCTAATTTAGGGAGCCTGTTTTGAATGGGAGGGCCTCTCTGCTCTCTACTGACTGGAAAGGAACAATGGTCATGTTTATGATATTTATTCTCCTTCCGATCAGTAGGCATAGCTAAATTGCTCTTAGATTGAGCTGGAGACAATAATGATGTGTCCTCTCTAGGTGGATCCGAGGGACTATTTAAAGTTTGAGAAAGTTCAATAGTTTCTGCCTCTGGTGCCAAGATGCCACGAATTGAATTCCAGAGGGAAAAGGTATTTCTCCTGTGAAGTTTGCATCAACAACTCCTGGGATGACTAAGATCCCCTGTAAGGAGGTGGAGCTCCGTCCTAATATTAAACCTACAGTACCCTCAGGCAGCGACCCAGACACACCTGTAAGAATGGTTGCTACCAGCGAGTCTGGGGTTAGTACTGCGTGAGTGGTGGAATGGAGGTCCAATCCTGCACTGCCTGGGGTTGCCCTGAAGAGGACACTGACTGATTGAAATTTGCAAAGGGGTTGAGGGTTGATGCCCTATTATTGCAGGGGCCTGGGGCTGGCCCCCTCTCAAGTTTCCCGATTGAGGTGATGGGATAGAACCTTCTTGGGAGAGGTTTGTAGCATTTAAAGGCTGACCATTTTTTTTGTATTTTGATATACATTCCTTTGATCAATGAAATCCTTTCTGACATTGGGGACAAACAGTTGTTGGAGGATTAATACTGTTCCCTGATGTATTTCCAGGCTGTTGAGGAGCTTGCCATCTAGCCTGAGTATTATTATTTTTAGTTGGGCATTCTCTGCTAAAGTGCCCAGGTTGGCCACAAAAGTAGCAGTTCATATTTCTTTTATTGTCCGTATTATTGCTGGCTTGTCCTATGCCCTGTACATATTGAGGTTATGTCTCCCCCTTGAGGGCTGTAGCTATAGCTACACCTTGTATAAATGCAGGACTTACATTGGCACACTGTTTTATAAAATCATTTATAGTTCCCGTTCTGCAAATCGACCTTAATAAAGCCTGACAGGTGTTGTTAGCATTTTCAAAAGCCAGTTGTTTAATTAGGATATCGGCTGCCTCTTCATTAGTGATTACTTGCTTGACTGCTTGTATGAGGCGAGAAAGGAAATCCTGATACGTTTCCTCGACCTTCTGTTTAACTTCTGTAAGGATAGTTGTTTTTCCTGCTGTACAAGGTAGGGATTTCCAGGCATTTGCTGCACAACTGGGTACTTTATTTTTTTAAATATATTTTATTGATTTTTTACAGAGAGGAAGGGAGAGGGATAGAGATTTAGTCCGTTTACGTTTAAAGTTATTATTGAAAGGTACTTGTTTGTAGCCATTTCTTTTTTTGTGTGGCTGTTTTCTTTCTGAGCTTTTTATTTCTTCTTTTTACACCAGTCCCTTTAGCATTTCTTGCATTGCTGGCTTGGTGGTGATAAACTCCCTTAGCCTTTTTTTGTCTGTGAAGCTTCTTATTTCCCCTTCAATTTTGAATGATAGCCTTGCTGGATAGAGTATTCTTGGGTTCAGTCCTTTGCTTTGCATCACTTTGTAAATTTCTGTCCATTCTTTTCTGGCCTGATGTGTTTCTGTTGAGAAATCATTTGATAATCTAATGGGAGATCCCTTGTATGTAACTTTCCGTCTCTCTCTTGCAGCCTGTAAGATTCTCTCTTTGTCCTGAACATTTGCCATGGTAATTATGATGTGTCTTGGTGTGGGTCTTTTCGGGTTCACCTTGTTTGGGACTCTCTGTGCTTGTGTGACTTTTTTCTTCCCCACCTCAGGGAAGTTTTCTGATATTATTTCTTCGAGTAGGTTTTCTAATCCTTGTTCATCTTTCTGTTGTTCTGGCACCCCTATTATTCGTATGTTGTTTCGTTTCATGTTGTCCCAAAGCTCCCTTAGGCTCTCCTCCTGTCTTTTAATTTTTTTCTCCAATTGCAGTACAGTTTGGGTGTGTTTTGCTTCCTTGTCTTCTAATTCACTAATTCGGTCCTCCGCTTCTCCTAGTCTACTGTTGATGCTTTCAATGGTGTTTTTTATTGCAGCTATATCGCTCTTCATTTCTTCTTGGGTCTTGCATAAGTTATTGATTTTTTCATCTGTTTCTTCTTGCTTCTTGCATAAGTAGTTGATTTTTTCCTCCATCCGGTTTATGCACGCTAGGACCCTTATTCTGAATTCTTTTTCTGTCATGTTGCATGCCTCTGTCTCACTTAGCTGCTTTTCTGGCGAGTCCTCCTTTTCTTTCCTTTGGGGGTTTCTTTGCCTACCCATGTTTGATCTCACTGACATATCTAGATGTTGAGTCGTTCAGTGGCTGCTCCCTGGGTGGCAGTGGCTCCTTGGGCTGTGGTTGCTCCTTGGGTGGTTGCGGTAGCAGCTGCTCCTCAGTTGGCAGCAGCTCCTCTGGTGGGTGTTGTTCACAGCTGTGGTGGCTCTTCTGGCTGGTGGGGGGAGGCTTCACGTACAGCTGCTGTTCCTCAGACAGAGGGTGTGGTGATCAGGAGGCTGCTGTTGCTTGGATCTGCTTAGTCCTGCCAGGTATTTAGGAGAGTGTTGAATTTCCCTGTGATACACTGTTCCTCCGTGTTGTAAATCACAGTCCTGATTTTAAAGCAGGCCGTATTTGTGATCCAGACTGCCTTAGTTTGTGTTCACCTAAGAGTCAGTTTGTGGCTCAGCCTCTGGGTGGCAGTGTTTTGGGGTTGGCCTCTGAGGCTATACGGCTTCTCTACTTAAAACTGGTTTGGGCCATTTTTAACTTCTTGAGGAAACTCCATACGGTTTTCCACAGTGGGTGCACCTGTCTGCATTCCCAGCAGCAGTGCATGAGGGTTCCACATCCTCACAAGAACTTGCCATTTGTTGATTTGTTGATGAATAATCTCACAGGTGTGAGGTGACATCATTGTTTTAATTTGAATTTCTCTGATGATTATTGACATTGAGCAACTTTTCATATGTCTATTGGACATCTCTATGTCCTCTTCGGAGAAACATCTATTCAGGTCAGTAACCCACTTATTAAGTCGATTGTTTGGGTGTATTTGGTGTTGAGTTGTATGAGATATTTATAAATTTTGGATTTGAACGCCTCATCACATGTATCATTGGCAGATATGTTCTCTCATTCAATGGGTTGCTTATGCATTTTGTTGATGGTTTCCTTTGACGTGCAGAAATGGTTTATTTTGATTTAGTCTCAGTAGTTTTTTTTCTTTTGTTTCCCTTGCCTGAGGAGTGATATCCCAAAAAAGTCTAAGATTTTTCTGCCTATATTTTCTTCTAGGAATTCATGGTTTTTCAAGCCTTACATTTGAGGTTTTAATTCATTTTCAGTCTATTCTTGCATATGGTCTAAGGAAGTATTCCAGAACCTAGATTCCTTCTTTTGTCTGTATCTGTCCAATTTCCTCAATACCACTTATTACAGTGATCGTCTTTACTCCATTCTATGTTCTTGCTCCTTTGTCAATTATTAATTGATGATATAGATTTGGGCTTTTTTCTGGGCTCTCTATTCTGTTCCATTGATCCACCAGCTGTACCGGTTCATAATGGCGGATTTTGTAATCAAAGAAAACACGATAGTTTCAAGAGAAACATCAAAAGTGCTTTATGCAAAGCAATGTCCATCGCTTGCTACACATTTCCCCCATCTTTCAGGTAATTTGTGGGTACCGTCTCAATTGAACTTTTCTTGTCTTGAGGGAAACCATTCAGAGACCCAATTTTCTACTCCTTCATATGTTTTGAAGTGCTGCTCAGAAAGTGCAAGTGCATGTGCCATCGTTTGGAACAAGTGGTAATCTGAAGGAGCAAGGTCTGGTGAAAACGGCAGGGGTGTTAATACTTCCCAGGCAAGATCTTTTAACGTGTGTTCATCTGGTTTTGAAGTGTCTGATGGTGCGTTATCGTGAAGCAAAATTACTATGCTGTGTCTTCTGGAACATTCTGGTCGTTTCACGAACATAACGTGGTTCAAATTGATTACTTGTTGTTGGTAGCGATCAGTATTAACGGTTTCCCCTGGCTGTAGAAGCTCATAATACACCACACCGTTCTGATCCCACCAAAGGCAGAGCATTGTCTTCTTTTGAAGCGATTTGGCCTTGCAGTCCATGCTGATGGTTGACTTGGATCAACCCATGGTTTTGTGCCTTTGGAATTTTCAAAATAAATCCACTTTTCATCGCCAGTCACAATTCGATGCAGAAAAGACTTTCTTTTGTGCCGTTGAAGCAACATTTTACTGATGACTTTTTGGTTTTCCATTGGTCTTTTGTTCAGTTAATGTGGCACCCATTTTCCTTTCTTTAACATCTTTCCCATTGCTTGTAAATGATCGGAAACTGTTTGCTGAGCAACATTTAATCTTTCTGCAAGTGTTTTCGGGCTTGACACGCATCTTCATCCAATAATGCTTGTAATTGTTGGTCCTCCAGCTTTTTCGGTTGACCTGGACATTTTTTGTCTTTCACATCGAAATCATCACTTTTAAAGCGTTGAAACCAGCATTCACAAGTATCTTGAGATGGAGCATGTTCACCATAAGCTTCCCAAAGTATTTGATAACTTTCACCAGCAGCTTTCTTCAACATCAAGTAAGGAATTATAACTTTTCCCAAATGCTGGTGTTCTTTTGGCTTGAAATTTGACACGTTGAAGTGAAAAAATATGTGTGATGTTAACACCTTCAGCAAATTTGACATATGAAGTTTTGAAGCTTGTTGTCAATACAACAAAATAGCATACAGATCAAATCGCATATATATCAACATATGTGTAACTCTCATCTATTGAGAAAAAATCCGTTTTCTTAACCGGTACAGTTAGTATATGTCTGTTTTCATGCTAGTGCCATGCTGTTTTGATTACTATGGCCTTGTAGTATAGTTTGATATCAGGTAGTGTGATACCTCCAACTTTGTACTTGCTCAAGATTGCTGATGCTATTTGGGGTCTTTTGTAATTTCACATAGCCACACTCCCAGTGTGTGTGTGTGAATGTGTGCGCGCATGCACCGCACGCACAGTTGCAGAGGAATCAAAATCCTAGAATGCCTTTATGGACACACCTGGGGAGGGAGAGGGTATGCTCTTCTGTGCAGAGATACCTGACAGTGCTTACTTGCTGAGGTAAGTGTAAAGAGGACTGTGCCCTCTAAGCTGGGACTTGTTCGTGACTTTGCCAACAGGTCAGTCCGATGCTTAACACTATAGCCGGGACCTACACTATCTTAACTGGTACAATTCATATGTGTCTGTTTTCAAGCTAGTACCATGCTGTTTTGATTACTATGGCCTTGTAGTATAGTTTGATATCAGGTAGTGTGATACCGCCAACTTTGTACTTGCTCAAGATTGCTGATGCTATTTGGAGTCTTTTGTAATTTCATATTATTTTTTTCTAGTTCTGTGAAATACACCATTGGTATTCTGATAGGAATTGTGTTGAATATGTAGATTGCTTTGAGTAGTCTTGACATTTTTTTAAAACTTGTGTTTATTAACTGGCAGTGACTGATGCAGGTAAATGAATAATGGGGATTTGCAACTCAGAGCAACTGCTGAACAGGAAACAGAATAAAAGGAACTTGCCCCGGACACTGTTAGTGGAGCAGGTAGGAGATGCTCATAGCCACACTCCCAGTGTGTGTGTGTGAATGTGTGCGCGCATGCATGCGCGCATGCACAGTTGCAGAGGAATCAAAATCCTAGAATGCCTTTATGGACACACCTGGGGAGGGAGAGGGTATGCTCTTCTGTGCAGAGATACCTGACAGTGCTTACTTGCTGAGGTAAGTGTATGAGTACACAGACAGAAACATGCGGTAGGTACAGGTGTTGCTCACCAATGAAACTCTAACGTTCCTTTAACAGAACATTTGGCTCATATTAAGAAACATAATGCTGACCTTATCACTGTTGTGAGCTCTTTCTTTCACTTGCTGTACTCCTGATGGCCAGCAGTTCAAAGCCTTGCTCATGTTCATGAAGGGCCACCAGGTTCTGCTTCTTTTCATGGGCACTTGTCTCATCCATAGTTAGTTATCTTCCTTGGGGTCACTGATTTCTTCATACACCACGAGGTTCTTTCTTTGTCTCGCCTTGTGGACCCAGACATTAGTCTTGCCTTTCCTGGACCGTGTTCTTCCTTGGCTGACGTGAGGCCTTTGCTTTTCTTGGGTGTTGGGGGGGTGCAGAGTTGTTTCTGAGGTGCCTCTGCGTCTGGGGTTACTGATAGTGACATCAGTTCATTTTCTTCCCTTGCGTCTTTAATGGGCACCATCATATTCACATCTGTGTGTGGAGAAAGGCTCTGTGGTCCTTCAGGTTTGGGAGATGACTTTAGGCCTTTTCTCGGTTGGACATCAGAAGCTTCCTAAGGACATTCTTCATAAAGTAGGTGACCATGCAGAGTTGTTCTTTGTTGGTAACTGTTCCCAAAGTCCAGGGACACTTCTGAAGTATCAGAGAAATCCTGATTTCTGGGGTTCCAAGCTTCATCAAAATCATGCTCAGGAGATTTTGTGGTCAGGTTCTTAGGATGCACGCAAACTGGGAGGCTGGATGTGAGATCTACACCAGTCATGATGTTGTAGCTTCTCTTCTTACACACACAGGTTAATTCCTGAGTTTCTCCATTTTGCCCATCTTTCTTAGAGAAATATTTGCAAATACCTCTTTTTTTTAATTCTTTGTTTTTTAAAGTATTACATGTAGTATTACATGCGTCTTCTTTTTTCTCATTGACCTCTCCCTGGCCACCCCCACTCCCTGGCACATGCCCTCACTCCTCTCGTGTCTGTGTGCATTGGTTATGCTTATATGCATGCATACGAGTCCTTTGGTTCATCTCTTATCCCCCCCTGCCAGCCTTCACACTGAAGTTTGGCAGTGTGTTCGATGCTTCTCTGTCTCTCTGTCTATTTTTGTTTATTAGTTTATTTTGTTCATCCACAAATGGGTGAGATCATGTGATATTTACCTTTCTCTTACTGGCTTATTTCACTTAGCACAATGCTCTCTAGTTCCATCCATGCTGTTGCAAATGGTAAGAATTCCTTCATTTTTACAGCAACGTGGTATTCCATTGTATAGATGTACCACAGTTTTCTAATCCACTCATCTGCTAATGGGAACTTAGGCTGTTTCCAAATCTTAGACTATTGTAAAAGGTGCTGATATGAACACGGGGTTGCATATATATTTTCTGATTGGTGTTTCTGGTTTCTTGGGATATAGTCCTAGAAGTGGGATCACTGGTTCAAATGGGAGTTCCATTTTTAACTAGCTTCCACCTGCCCCCCTTCCGGCTTGCTCACCCCCAATTGCCTGCACTTCTGGCCTGTTTTTTCCCCCAACTGCCTCACCCCACCTGCCTGATTACCCACAACTGCTGTCCCTTCCTGGCCTGATCACCCACAACTGCCCTCCCCTCTTTTCCTTTAACCCCCTCTACCTCAGCCCTTCCACCATGGCTTTGTCCAGAAGAACGTCCAGAAGATTTCCTGGAAGGTCTCCCAGTGTAATTTGCATATTACCCTTTTATTAGTATTGATAGAGGTCTGGTACATGGGTGGGGGCTGGCTGGTTTGCCCTGAAGGGTTTCCCACATCAGGGTGGTTGTTTCCTTAGGGGCGGTGGATGCCTGGGCGAGGGGCCTGTGGTTTTTTGCAGGCCAGCCACACCCCCATTAGTGTGTGGGTCCCCACTGGGGACGGTGCCAACTTGGGTGATGGTCTGGGGCAGTTTGCAGGCCAGGTATGCCCCCATGTGGTAAGGGTCCCCGCTGGGGTCCTATCCATCCTGGGAGAGGGGCTGAAGGTAGTTTTCAGGCTGACCACACCCCCTTCAGGGAGGGGGTACCCGCTGGGTTTGCTGGGTTTGCTGGGAAGCCTGGGTGAGGGGCTGATGGCTGTTTGCTGGCTCGCCATGTTTCCCAGCGGGTTCCCTCACTCCATGGGGGCGGGGCCAGCCTGGATAAGGCACTGAGTGCTGTTTTCATGCTCGCCCCGCCCCTCAGCCAGGACCCTCACTCCGATGGTGGAATGGTCAGTCTGGGTGAGGGGCTGAGGATCGTTTGCAGGCCCCTCCCTCGGCGGCCGGCCCAGACAACTCAAGTCTTCTGTCCACTTAGGCCGGCTCTGTGGCTGCCACTCACAGGCCCCTCTTTCAGCAGCTGGCCAGGGTTGGCAGGACGCTTGGCTTCCTCCATTGCCGGGGATGACCCAAGCCAGTAGCCTGCTCCAGCAGGCTCCGTGTCCGCCGCCATCTTTCTCCTGCTAATTTACATATTCCCTTCTGATTGGCTGTTGCGCAGTATGGGGAAGTGTGGTCAATTTACATATTTATCTATCATTAGTGTAGATTGTTAATATCTTACTGTGCCACATTTATAAATTGAACTTTATCATATACTAGAGGCCTGGTGCACAAAATTAGTGCATAGGGAGAGGGGTATTCCTTCAGCCCAGCCTGCATCCTCTAGCAATCCGGGACTCCTCGGTGGATGTCAGGTCTAAACCGGCTCTCGGACATCCCTCTCACAATCTGGGACACTGGCTATTAAAACAATGCCAATGCAGAAAACCAAACTACGGACATGTTAACATTTTAAAACTTCAACATCAAGAACAAAACTCTGGCTATTAAAATAATAACAAAACAATGCCAATGCAACACAGCAATAAGAGAGAAATAAAACTATGGACATTTTTAGCTACAAAATGAAAGTTTCTTTTGCTGCTGGTGTATATTTACTCAGAGTTCTTGGACTCGGCTGTGCAAGATCTTACAGAAGACTGGAAGCTAACTAATGCTAGCATAGCCAGAAACATGGTTGAGGGAGTAGCTTCCACTTCTTGTTTGTTTACCAGCTGCTGGTTTCAGTTTTTAACTTCTTCAACTGACCCCATGTTGGGACTTCGGCCCCTTGCGTAGTCTTCATTTGCTTCTTCTGCATTGCTGTCATCGGGGCAACTCTTAGTCTTTTGAATGAAGGGGCAAGGAGCTTCTCTGGATCCATTGTGGTGATGCAGGTAACACTCTGACCCCGAAATTGTCTGCGCTGCTCCTTCTGGAAAGATACAAAACTCAACCTCTTCCTCACATCATTACTGGATCTGGTAAAACTCTTGTCTGGTTTGTGCATTCTTCCACTGGGCTAACTCGGTGGAGGCTATTGCACTGGAGGTCCGATGCCTTTTGGCCACTGTACAACTCTCTGCATCGTAATTCAAAAAATTTAACACATAACATCTTCTCCCCATCTTTGTTTTTGTAATAGCTTTTTAAGAGTAAAATTTGCTCTTTCCACTATTGGCTGATCTTGAATTTGTGCTATTTTTGTTTCTGATAAGACCTGATTTATGGTATTAATTGTTTGTGCCATTACTTTAATTTCTCCAGTATAGTCCTGATCCTATCACCTCAGGGAGAACTTGAAACCCTTTCAATGTTAAACTGCTCCTTCCTAAAATTAGTCCCATCATGCCCTTGGGAAGGGGACGATACACTCCCATGGCACATATCGGGAGATGGGACAGAGATCCAATCCTGCACTTCCCAAGATGGCACAGTAAAGGTTTTGAACAGTTGGCTTTGGGACTAAGCCGGCTGGAAAGGCTGCAGTCAGGTCAAGGATAAGGCCCCTACTGTTTGGTGGGGCTAGGGCTGGCTCCGCTTGAAGTTTTCCTGCATAGGGGCCATTGGATTATCATCAATATCAATCTTGGAGTGGCATTCATTTACCTAATGCTTTCCTCTCCTGCATCTTGGACATAGTCCAGGCTATTTGTTTCCACTCCCTGTAGCCTTTTGACTTCCATTTCTAGCATTACAATCTTTAGCAAAATGTTCTGGTTTACCACAGTTAAAACATCCCCCTTTCTTTTTCTCACTGACCAGCGAGTAACATCTCCTTTAATGCAGCAGCTGATACCTCTCCTTGAACATAGGCTGGTCCAATGTCAGCACAAACACAGATAAAGTCTATATTATAT
Organism: Myotis brandtii; assembly: GCF_000412655.1. Lineage (NCBI taxonomy): Eukaryota > Metazoa > Chordata > Mammalia > Chiroptera > Vespertilionidae > Myotis > Myotis brandtii. The sequence continues at coordinate 1,441,537 of NW_005371555.1, forward strand.
AAGGCTAGTGGACGGAAAACTGGAACGACCAAACGACTGGTCACCAGGAGGTGCATGGGGCACCTCTCAGTCCCTCCCCCCAGAACGCGAGCAGCAGCTCTCATGTAGGGCAGGGTGGGGCATGAGCTACGAGTGGTGATGGGCGGGCAGCCAGCTGAGGCAAGTAGAGGCAGAAGCAAGCTACTCGTGCATGATTTTGTGTACACTGGTCCTCTAGTACTTCCATAAAAAGTAGTCTCCAGGTGAGAGACAAGCCTTTGCGACAATATTAAGCCTCTGGTAACCTTCCACTCTCTGTCTTAGTTCCCCTGCCACATTCATCCATTCCTTTTTGGGGTGGGCTCTAGGCAGTCCCAAATTTGGGACCACAGACTGAAAGTAGGGATAGGAATTTTCTCTGGAGATTCAACTATATAACGATCTCTAAGTTGCTTTCCTACCTTCTCCCATGTCTCTACATTTACCTTTCCTTCCTCGGGAAACCATGGGCAAGTTTTATTTACAAAATCCAACAAATTGAGAAGCTGTCGATGCCTCACAGAACATCCCTATGCTTGGAGCATAGCCTTAGACATAGATACATATAAGTTCCTTTCCTGCAATCCTGAATTTCCCATGTTTTACACCTAGCTATTACTAAACTTCGCTCCTTACCTTACTTTTTGCTTTCTGCATGTGCTTCACTGGCGCGTCCTTTCACTTTGCTATTGTAGTTCCCCTGTACTCTGGCCCCATGTTGGGCGCCACATGTGCTGTGTCCAGCGTGAGCAGGTTCCGTGAGCCTGAGGAGGAGTGGTGAAGGATTAAAGAAGACAGACAAGACAATACAGCTGGGGTTAGGTGGGACACTGCTTCTCTGATGGAGAGACAGCGCCACTGCCTGCAAGTCAAGTCTTTATTTTATAGTCAGAGCACACAAAGCAAAACAAGGGTAGGGGTCAACATGTTTACAATGTCCTTGTAAGTTTCACCTTGTTTCGGCAGCACTTGCTGCACCTCCCACAGCCCATTAGCTACCTCAGAAGGAACTAGGGAGGGCTATCAAGTCAAGCTTAATTATGCTAGGAGAGCTCTGCCCTCCAAGCTGGGACTTGTTTGTGGCCCTGCCACAGATCAGTCCAAGGCTTGACCCTAGAGCCGTTCCCTACAGAATAGCCTTGCCAGGTTTTAATTTTTAAATCTAAGAGACTGTTCCCAATATATAGGGTAGGGGCCCTAGGCTTGGCCGGCCATCAGGGCCATCTGCAGGGTGACTGGTGGGCAGGGCGATGGGGGGGCTCCCCATGGCACCCACCTTGGCTGGCAGCCTGGCACCACCCACTGGCTGGCCCCGTCCCCTGATTGCTGCTGCTGGTTGCCTCCCTCTCAGGGCAGTTGAGCATCTGCCCCGTGGTGGTCAGTGCACGTCATAGCAACTGGTTGTTCCACCTTTTGGTGGATTTGCCTATTAGGATTTTATTATATAGGGTATGTAGGTATAGGAAAGCACATAATATGTGTAGGGTTCAGTGCTATCCCTAGTTTCAAGCATCCACTGGGTGTCTTGGAACATATTCCCTGTGGATAAGGTTGTACTATTGTATGAATACATGTATCTATATATATGTATATATCTGTCTATAGACCTCTAATTTCTATACACACATGCAAATTTTCAGTGGCTGCAAGATATACACCTAATTTTCAGAAAGTATTTAATTATTGGGGTGGTTGGAGTCTATATTCACATAAGCCAATAATCATAGATCAGCCTGCTATGTATACTTTAGGAATAGGTATGATTTTTTTTCCTAGGGCTTACATATTTTCCTAATTAGGTCACAAACAGAAGAGTACTGGACTGGGAATCAGAAGATTTGTAGCAATGCTATTAACAAGTGGTTATAATCCAGATATATTCGGTCTACCACCTTTCCTCCGTTTTCTCAGCCACCAAATGGGGCCTGAAATATATTCATCTTTTTTCTTTACAAAATTTGGGTCCTTATAATAATAGAAAGAAAATATTTTGAGAAACTGAAAGAAGAAATAACTCAAGATACAACTTAAAATATTACACAAGCACTGGGAATCATAGAGGAAAGCAATTCCATTTCTCATAGTTTAGCACCACAACCTGATGCCCAAGTAAGCGAACTTGTACAATATCTATTTAAACTGCCGCACAAAAGCAGAGTAAAATGCAATCTCACACAGTGAATGAGACAGAATTATTTGAAGATTATTAGTATCAGAGATGTAATTTTGTCATTTTACAGAGTTGAGTTATTGGATTAAACTTGTGGTGGTTTTATGTAGTTTTGGCAGAAAGTGATGTGTCAGAATTTTTACATCTGAGATACTTTCTCTTTTAAGCTGACTGGAATCATCAGTCATAGGTAAAATGTTCCTGCCGATAGTTCTTTTTTCTCTCGTTATCAAAAAAGAAGAACTTATATGTGATTTCTCAACAGAAAAAGGTGTAGAAGAAAGGCAGTTTATTTCAAAGACACTTTAAAGCTGCCTGAATTCCTCTTTAACTTTGAAAACAAACTTAAACTGATATCCTGAATTCTGTTAGCAATCACAATGGCAAAAATCTCCATTACCATTCCTTACACCTTGGTTAGGCGTTTCAACATGACTCCTTCTAGAGTACGCTGCCACTTATTTTAAGGTTCAATTCTGCAGACTTTGGCAGTAAAGAAGTTAACTTTTTATGGGCTTACCAGATTTTCAGCACTATTGTACTTTGGCTCTTTGTATTCAGAATTTATCTCATAAAATCATCATGGTAATTATTTGCAATAGGTGTTACTTTTCCCATTTAACAAATGAGGTTATGGAGACTCAGATAAATTAAATGGCTTGACCAAGGGTTATTCAGCTAACAAATAGATTTACGAATCAAGCTTAAATCTTTTTCTTTCAAAGTTTGAACTCTTTGGCATAATCTATTTGTATTTAGGATTCCTTTCTGAAAATTATGAAATGAATGTAGCCTACATTTAGATATACAATTATGGTCATTACTTTTAAATTGAAATATGATAACGGGGGTGGGGAAGAGAGAAAAAAATAAATCTACCCAAATCAGTGTGATAAAATACAAATGGCTTCAAGAGAGACTCAGAGGATATTCTTTTTGGTCTCAGCCGTCTCACTAAGTAGCTCTGTGACCTGGGGCACCACATGGGACTTTAGATTTTTCATCTGTAAAATGAGGATGTTGAACTTGATGATTTTTACATCCTTTTCAACATAAATATATTCGGTATTTTTGAGTGGGAACTAGTTGAAGTGCATTTTCCTATTTTCAAAGTCACATTAGTAAAGCAACAAAAGGGGGGAAAATGCCACGATTTTATGTACATGATCTCATTAAATTCCTGTAACTACCTGTGTGTCAGATGTTTTTAACCCCATTTTACTAAAGGGAAAAGACTCAGAGAAATGAAGAAGCAGTTCACCCAGATTCACTCCAAGGTACAATATCTTAGCAATGTTTGAAAAGATTAGCTGGAAGAAAGCACTTTTATCATTCTGTAAAATAAATTAGGCACTTTGAAAGCCTCTGTTTACTTGAATTTGACTAATCTGATCACAACAAGTTGGTCCAGCATGTTTCTAATGTTTATAAATGCTCAAATCTTGGTTTTCAAGCTGGTGAGCCAAATATATTATGTTGAATATTTGTTCAAAATATGTTCCTTAATTAGCTCATTTCAAGGTAGTATGGAGGAGAGGAACTATTGCTCTTTACAATTTAAGCATACATTCTTGTTGAAATTAGTACAGAATTCTAGGAGGAGAAAAAAGCCAGATGGAGTTTGGCGAGAGGTAGGCAGGGGAAGATCTTACAGGGCCTCTTGTGGAAGTTGAGGATTTTAATCTTTTTCTTAAGCATAATAGGGCATGCTTAAAGGTCACATGATCCAGGGTGCAATCCAAAACGGTAATTTAAACTGCAGTAGGAGAATGGATTGTTGCAGAGCCAGAGAGGGGCAGATGAACTAGTTATGATGGTATTGTGGTAGACTAGGTAAGAGAAAAAGTGACTTGCACCCTGGCTGGTGTGACTCAGTGGTTGAGCATCGAGGTATGAACCAGGAGGTCATAGTTTGATTCCTTGTCAGTGCACATGACAGGGTTTCAGGCTTGATCCCCGTTAGGGGGCATGCAGGAAGCAGCCGACCAATGATTCTCTCTCACCCTCTCTCTTCCTCTATGAAATCAATAAAATAATATCTTTTTAAAAAGTGACTTGCATTAGAGTGGTAGATGTGTAAATGGAGTGAGATGGATTGCTTTGACAAATGTATAAGAGGTGAAACTGACAACTTGGATATAGATCATGAGGCAAGAAACTTAGGGGGCATGCAGGAAGCAGCCGACTAATGATTCTCTCTCACCCTCTCTCTTCCTCTATGAAATCAATAAAATAATATCTTTTTAAAAAGTGACTTGCATTAGAGTGGTAGATGTGTAAATGGAGTGAGATGGATTGCTTTGACAAATGTATAAGAGGTGAAACTGACAACTTGGATATAGATCATGAGGCAAGAAAGATATGAAGAATAACTCCTAGGTTTTTCTTGGATACAACTGGATGGGACATCTTGAAATGAACCAGGTTGGGAGATTGATTGCATTGGAAATAGATGTATTGCAGAGTGTGGTACTTTGCAGCTGAAATTTCTTCTAAAAATTGCATTGGAAATAGCAGAGTGTGGTACTTTGCAGCTGAAATTTCTTCTAAAGAATGCTTTCTGATATATCCTCTTGTTAATGCTGCTATCCTCCTTAGAACCCAAAATTTTCCAAAAGAGAATGAGTATAATACACTTAATGAGGTATATTTTAGAGAAAAAGTATTTTGATAACTTATTATTAATCTCTATTTCAAACTAGCATTTGTAATTTTCCTTAATAGGCTTGTCACAAATGTGATATCCCATTTATTGAGGATAGCTAACAGCTGGTGTTTCTGAGGAATGAGAGAAACACAGGTGCCTTTGACTTGATTAGAAACATTAAACATACATGATTATCACCTAGGGTTTTCGATTAGAGTAGTTACTCAAAAGGAGAAAGTTAGGTACTTGGGGGTTATATGTATTTTAAGTTTAGCATTATTTACCGTTTAGCTTCCAAATGGCCAAGCAGATGTGTCCTTTTCAGTATGTCTTTCTTGCTTAACCAGTGCTTTCTTTTTGGATGGAATACTCATCAAACATTTATTTTTTGCAGTTGGCCTTAGATGGCACGAGCACTTTAATTATATCGTAAATGAAAAAAATCTGGTACATATAAAACTGCTTATATGAAATTACTGACTAGAGGATATTCATTATTTTTGGCATGGTCCTGTATTATCTCTCAGCAATTTCCATTTGAAATTGGGACTCAAAGGCTTTGACCTCAACTTCTTATTGGAAACTCTAATTGGAAACACACACAAACTCATTTTACATGCTGTAAGTATGTCATTAGGACAGTGAATATATGCTATGCGCTGTTCAAGTATTACCCCATTTGCTTCCCACAAGAACCATCTGAGGCAGGTGATCTTTTTCTAGCCATTTCACACAAGAGGCAAAGCACCATTGATTATGGATAAGGGTGAGTCATTACATTGTACTTCACTATAGCCAAAATAACTATGTGAGATAGAGGGGGACAGGGAAATGGAGGAAGTGGAGAAAAGGGAAAAGAAGGAAAGAAATTTCCTCAATTATTTTCAGAATCTGAAAATATTTTCTATGATAAACACCTACCAAGATCATAGCTCTTGATATATTGGGGTTGTTGTTATTCTCTTCATAGAAACTTAGTTGAGAGGTCTCTTCTGTAGATATTGGAAGAGCATACTCCATAAATGACCAGAAAAAAGGCAAAGAATGGAGAACCCAGGCATCTATGTTAAAAAGTGGTCTACTCAAGTGAATCCAGAGAGGAATCCATTTAACTAAGAAAATTTACAAGATACATTCATGGAAGTAAATCAGTTCTACTGGGACACAAAAGAATTTTGTTGTATTCCCTAAAAAACAACACTTCTTCTTCTAGAGTTCTACCCAAATCCATGAGAAACTTTAAAGCATTTAATTTGTCAATTAATTAGAGTTGACATACAATATTATATTAGTTTTAGTTGAAGAACATAGTGTGATTAGACATTTATATAACTTGCAAAGTGATCCCCCGGTAAGTCTACTAGTAGTACCCACCTGGCACCATGCATAGTTATTATAATACAGTGGGCCTTGACTTAACGAGTTTAATTCGTTCCGTGACAGAGCTCGTAACTCAAATTACTCGTATGTCAAATCACTTTTCACCATTACAATGAATTGAATGCTGGGCTGATGTTGTGGCATTCACTGTGACGTTCGCTGCGCCAGCTAGCGGTGGGGTATCTGAAGCTGGCTCATAACCCGAATTTTAGCTCGCAACTCAAAGCAAAAAATCGGCCGAGAGACGGCTCGTATCTTGAAAAACTCGTTAGTCGGGACACTCTTAAGTCAAGGCCCCCCTGTACTAGGGGCCCGGTGCATGAAATTCCTGCACTGGGGGGGGGGGCCCCTCAGCCCAGCCTGCCCCCTCTCACATATTGGGAGCCCTCAGGGGATTTCCTACTGAAGGCTTAGGCCTGCTCCCCTTGGAGAGCAGGCCTAAGCCGCAGTCTGGCCTCCCTTTGTGGGAGGTGACCGGGCTGATCAGGGGAAGGCACCAGCCCCATCACCCCGCTGCTGCAGCCACTGCCAGTCACCACAGCCACCAAGGTGTTTTCATCAACACAGACTCCAGTCCCTTCACCATGAAAAAATGACAACTTTCTTTAGGCATTTTCAAGATGTGTCTTTCATAGGATATGACATTTTTCTTATTTTTTTTTTTATCTCACCTGAGGATAATGTTCCATTGATTTTTAGAGAATGTGGAAGAGAAAGGGAAAGACAGAGAGAAACATCAAAGTGAGAGGAACACTTTGATTGGTTGCCTCCTGCATGAGCCCTGACCTGGGCCCTGGGCAGGGAGGAGCCTGCAACCTAGGTACATGCCCTTGGTCAGAATTGAAC
>NW_005371555.1:1448741-1461958 GCF_000412655.1 Myotis brandtii
AAACCCTAGATCACCTTTTTGGATTCTTATTACCCAAGTTACTAAGAATATTACCAGTGGCATACAGGGAGCTTAGCCAATGAGCGGTCAGAAAAGGTGTTTCCTCTGTAGTTCACACCGATCGCCGGCTCGGCCCCTGCCCAGGCCTAAAGCCTCTGGCCAAGGTTTTAGCCTGTGCAGGTGACCCCCAGCTCACTCTGATGGCCAGGTCCGCCCCTACCCAGGCCTAAAGCCTCTGGCCAAGGCTTTAGGCCTGGGCAGGGGCCCCCTTGGCTCTGATCGCAGGCTCGGCTCTGCCCAGGAGCCCCCTGGCTCAGGCCCTTCCTAGGCTGCTCAGGGCCCACACAGGGCCTACCTTGGAGTGACCTGGGTGCCGTTGATGTTCCCGGACCCAGGCTGCTGGGCGCCTATGTATGCAAATTAACTGCCATCTTTGTTGGATTAATTTGCATCCTCATCCGATTGGCTGGTGGGCATAGCGGAGTGACACCATTTTGCATGTTTCTCTTTTTTTAGTGTAGATTGAATATACTAGAGGCCTGGTGCATGAAATTCATGCACGGGGGGGTGGTGTCCCTCAGCCCAGCCTGCACCCTCTCCAATCTGGGACCCCTTGACAGATATCCAACTAAACAGGAAGTCAGACATCCCTCTCACAATCCAGGACTGCTGGCTCCCTACCGCTCACCTGCCTGCCTACCTGATTGCCCCTAACCGCTTCTGCCTGCCAGCCTGATCACCCCCTAACCACTCCCCTACCAGCCTGATTGATGTCTAACTGCTCCCCTGCCGGTCCTGTTGCCCCTAACTGCCCTCCCCTGCTGGCCTGGTCACCCATAACTGCTCTCCCTTGCCAGCCTGATCACCCCCAACCCTAACAGCCTCCCCTGCTGGCCATCTTGTGTGTTGGAATGGTGATCAATTTGCATATTACCTCTTTATTATATAGGATTCCCTGTGCTGTACTTTATATGCCCGTGACTGTTTTGTAACTGCCATTTTGTACTTCTTAATCCCTTCCCCTTTTTTATACAGCCCCCAGCTCCACTCCAATCTGGCAGCCATAAAAATGTTCTCTGTATCTATGAGTTTATTTCTGTTTTATGCATTTTGTTTTTTAGATTGCACACATAATGAAATCATATGGTATTTGTCTTTCTTTGACTTATTTCACTTAACATTATACTTTCTAAGTCCATCCATATTGTCACAGATGTCAAGATTTCACTTTTTGGGGGGGCTGAGTAATACTTATTTTATATATGCACCACATCTTTATCTGATCATCTTTCAATGGGAACGTAGGCCATGGAGAACCTTGACCATATTTCAGTTTCCTTTTAAAGTACAGCTTCTCTGGCCTCTTAGCCATAGTCAGATACTTGGTTAATGCTGGTGGGCTGTCAGCTTCATTTCACATACTCGGCTGCATACGAGGGATACCAAATGAAAGGCATTTTATTTTATTCTTTTCAGTTATAGTTTGCATTCAGTATTAGTTGTAGGTTCACAGCATAGTGGTTAGACAATCTGAAAAGCATTTCTAAGCTGAAATTAAATGTAAATTTGGGACAGGTAGAAAAGGAACAAAAGAAACACTAGGTAGAAAGGGGCAGGAAGAAGGTAATGGGGTCTGGAGAAGATTTCATCCAAGCTTAGGTTTGTGTGATTTTGCCAGACAAATGTAGTGTTTTAGGATAAAACTCTTTGTGCAAAAAAATAAAAGGCCCATTCTTTTTGCTGTCCAAGCTGTTAATAATCTGAAGCAGAGTATGCCTCCTGGAAGTTAAAATTTACAAGATCATTAGAATATTGGGTGGGGAGGAAGGTGGGAAATGAAAACGTGTTCATAAAGCAGCTCAAGATTTTAAGTGTTATAAGGCCATTCATTCAGGTACAATGTTTTATTTTTATCTTCCCCCATGGAATATTTGGATCTGACTGGTGTGCATGATGGCTTCTCTCCCCTCTCTCCCCAAGCTGCTTTGGGCTGCCATTAAAGAAAAATGCTTGTGTAAAGAAGACAAGTGTGGGAAGGCAGGCATCAGTTTAGCAGACCAAAGAGCTCAGCAATTCCACCTATTGCTTGTTTCCTGGAGGAAGTTTCCAAGAGATGCTCTACTAGGGAGGTGCCTGGTGCTTTTAATACTTCCCTGCCCTTTCTGATGTGATGATTTTATCCTGATAGCTTAATTTTATGGGATCATAGGAGCACAGCCTGAGAATGTGAAAACAGTTAAAGGGAAAGAGGAACTTTAAAAGTTGCTATTTAATGTAGGGTTTAAAAAAAAAACAAAACCTAGGCAGGGAGAAGAAAAACCTAAATCTAAAGCCTTACCGAGTAAAATATTATTTTTACAGGTTAGCTTTTCCTTTCTCTCTATAAGTAAAATATTCATGAATTCTCCCACTATAGTATTGTATGTTAGATGGAATCAAAAACTCTGATGTAGAGCAGAAATCTTTGAAAAGTGCACTGTTACCTTACAATGCTTCACAGAAAATCCATGAAATCTGCATTGCAAGGCACTGTCTCTTATTGTAACAACAATGCTTCACAAATTTTCAGGAGAAGGAGCAATGATATTCACTTTCTGTAATGTTATTCATAACCAGATTCCAGGGGGAAGTGGCTGGCTGCTGCCATAAGAGCTGAGGATTCTGTGTAGCCCTGATGGGAGGAGAAAGCATTGGAAGGGGCAAATAATCACTCAGGGTCTAGTCAGTGTCAGTGCCCTGTAATTCACACCAGGAAACATTCGACGGACTGGAGAGCAGAAAGACAACTCCCGACACATGCTACTTCAAAAGACAGCTCACCCTCCATAGTTGATGGCCCTCACGATCTCTTTGAAAAACCATGAAGGTGATCTCTTTCATGTGTCCATCCACCTATCTGTGCTTTTATTGATCTCTGCCTTCATGGATGTATCTATTCATTAGAGTACTTTAGAATGCCCACCACGTTCTGTGCACCATGTACCAGAAACACAGGGTGCATGAGATCCCCCCACCCCTCAAAACATCCTCACATACTAGTATAAACAAAACAGATTGAGATATTTATGTTTAAAAATGGTACATTGAACACATGTTTATCTCAGGTCGACCTCATAAAAAGTCGAAGGAGAGATGAGTAGTAACTAATTTATAAATATCTTGAAAGTAGACTCATGAGAAGGGGTTTCTGAGAAACCACCCATTTTAGGTGAAGGGACCCTCGATAAGCTCGCACAAGGGTTAAGTTGTAAGGAATGGTTGACTGTCAGCTTAAGACGCAGGTATAACATCAGACCTCCTTCACATCCCACAGCCAGAGGATTACCTTTCTTCCTCCACATAGAATAAACAGGAGGTCTATTCTCTGGTGGGGGATGGATACTAAAGGATCTCTGTACTGTACATGAGGAACAGTGAAGAGCAGAGTTCCCTACTGAAAACACGGCATCAGTACTAAATTATATTGTTGAGACCTCCCCCCCCCCCTTGCTGTTTTCCTCTCTCTGTAAGCTCTCGACAGCAATAGCTAGGTGTATACATTCCAGCAAGATTTTGGAAACATGATTTCTACTGCGTCAACCAACCTGAATGAACTCACATGGGGATTCTGTAATTTTAAAAAGTGAACAAGCAGCCCTAACCGGTTTGGCTCAGTGGATAGAGCGTCGGCCTGCGGACTGAAGGGTCCCAGGTTCGATTTTGGTCAAGGGCATGTACTCTGGTTGCGTACCCATCCCCAGGAGGGGTTGTGCAGGAGGCAGCTGATGGATGTTTCTCTCTCATCGATGTTTCTAACTCTCTATCCCTCTCCCTTCCTCTCTGTAAAAAATCAATAAAATATATTTTTTAAAAAAAGTGAACAAGCAAACATGATTTCAGCCACTTCAACATGCAATAAAGATCATCATCTACAAGCGTATCCACAGCCCTGATTTCCATTTAGTTATTAACTTCCACACTCTTATATATGAAGAAAAAGCCAAGTATCAGATTAGAAGAAAGTCTCTAATAGGAAGAGGCCAAAACAAAAAAAATATAAAAAACCATGTGGAGAAAACAGTCTGTGTGGGATAAAAAGAATTCTAAAACAAAAGCATTCCTTAACAAACTGAGACATAAGAGGAGATATTGCTGCTATTGGCAACAGTGGTGTGGGTGTCGGTGGGATGGTGGGACTACAAGGTTTCTCAGGTGGTGTGGGAAGCAGACAGGTTGTTACTCTCAATCTGCACTCTGCAATGCAGTAGCACTGGCCACATTTCATTTAATTCCATACAATTAAAAAATCAATTCCTCTGTCACACTAGCTCCCCTGGAAGGGCTCAGTGGCTACCATATTGGGTGGTGCAGATAGAACAATTCATCTTTTCAGAAGTTCTGCTGGACAGTGCTATTCTGAAGGGAAGCTTCTTGAACCAGAAACAAAGAGTGGGAGAATCTTCCATCCGCTTGTCTAGATGAATTGTCGCAGAGGGAGGTGTAAGTTTCCAGTGAGCGGTACTTGGAGTTGACTTTTGACCTCCTTCACATTTTCCTTAGGATAAAACTCTTCATGCAAAAAAATAAAAATAAATAAAAGAAGAGAGTGTTGGTAACTTTTGCTCAAGGGGTTACAGAGGAGATATTTTGCCTGAGTTGTGTTTTGACAAATTGGAAATGGGGTAGGAGAAAGTCCTGAGTTTGAGACCAGAAAGGTCTTATGTCCTGTCAGGCTTCACCTAGTGCCTTTTCCTGAGATTCAGATTTTTAAAGGCTACAAAAGCAGAAATAAGTGTTCCAAGGAGGAGATGCAGGCCTAGGAAATCTGAGAAGAAAAGGGGATATTTAATGTTAAAAAATTCTTAGCATTTGGGTCAATGGAAGCAAAAATGAAACTATCAGATGGATATTGGGGAAGAGTATAAAGATGACTGGAAAATGCAGATGGTGTGATAAATGTTGAAAAGGTGGAGTAGAATGTCTTTGGTTTAGTTACTCTTCATGTTCCCCCTATTTCTGTCCGTTATATTAAGTTTAGCATTTCATTAAAACAGAAGTTCACACCTGCATTCTAGAAAACAGTTTTAACCCTTTGCGGTTCAATTTTATTTTTGGAATTCAAACAGTCTGGTCCAAATTAATTGACGGGATTGAATGTTGAACCAGTTTGCTGTGTCTCAGCCTCGACGTTGGACCTGCTCCTAGTGCCTGGTCTGTTGAATCAGCCTCCACGTTGGGCTGAAAAGGGTTAAAGTACAGCAGAAAAAGAGGAAAATCTTGCTACCTCTCATGATGTTCAAAATCAATGAAATCTCGTGTCTCATAGAGCCACTGATATCGGGCTAATGATCCACAAAAAAGAACATAGGAAGGACTAGATGGGCAGTTGTCAGATGGAATTGAAATAATTAACTTTAAGGTAGAAAAGAGATGAGAAGATGAGACACATGAGTCAGCATCAAGTTTCAAAAATAAAACAGGCAAAAATTGGAGTCTTCCTAAATGCTTGCTTATTACATGTATGTGTCATTTTTTTATTCATACCCATTATGAATAAGAACAAGTAAAAAAAAATGAAAGCAGAAAGGCATTCATGATCTTATTTCCAACATAACAGAAAGTTTATTGATAATAACAATAGTTTAATTTTAAACTTGTTATTTATGATACTAATAAATTTAGCACATTTGCAGTTCATATTAGCACTATTCAGGATATAGGCATTGCTATTAACTATAAAAGATGCTATTGGTCTTATTAGTGAATGTCTGTTGCAGAATTCATTAACTTATTAAGGACATATATTTTAATAATATAAATATTGTTTAAAGTATTACATATGTCTCCTTTCCCCCTGCATTGACCTCTCTCCAGATGCTCCCACCCCCCAGCACATGTCCTCACCCCCCTACTATCTGTGTTCATTGGTTGGACATATTTTTTGAGTACTTATCTAGAGCTACATTTCTAGGCCATAATGACACACAACACATACCTAAGACAAGCTAGTTGTTCTTCATTGGATATAGATAGGGAGTATTTTCCATTGGGGATGTGTATCTATAATAATAAAAGCATAATATGCTAATTAGACAGGACAGCCTAACGACCTCCGGATGTCCTTCCGGACGAAGCCGGGGCATATGTGTTCCTGGTCGTAAAAATAAACAAAATTTACTAAACTATTTTTCAATTGCAAGCACTATATTATATTATTTAATCATCCAAATTACCTTGAGGAAGAACTATAATTTTTCCTTTGAGTATCATCTGAAGTTGAGGTTATATCTATTTAATGGTGGGTAAGGGGTATACTACAAAGTAAAACATAAATGTATTGAAATGTGTCTTGAACTAATTTATTTAATTTAGTTCTCCAGTAATACTATGTTTATTCAACAAATATGTATGCTCATTTACCAAGCACCCAGCTCCATTCCATAAACTGTAAAACAAAATAAACTAAATAGTTATTCTCAATATACCAGTGGGAGAAATAAGATAATAAATAAGCAAATAAGTGGGTACTATGTAAGGTGGTCATATGTATGCTGATGAAAAACAAAGGGCCCTGGCCCTGGCCCTTTCTGTGGGAGTTAGGAATATGAAGTCCTGTGAGCCTCCACCCATATTTTCTGCATTTCCAAGCTGATTGGCGTAACCACTGGGAAAGTGTTACTGGCTTTCCTTCAACATTCCTGTGCTGCTGCACAACACAGCCTTCCTCTGGGCAGATCACAGTGGTGCAACAGATTCTTCTCTTAAGAGATTTCTTAGATATAAAGTTATGGTTACATGCGATGAGTAGGTCTAGAGATCTCTGCTGTACAATATTGTGCCTATCATTAACAAGAAGGTATTGTACACTTAACATATTTTAAGAGGGTAGATATCATGTTAAGTGTTCTTAACACAGATACATGTATACAACCACGGGGACACACACGCATGCACACCAAAACACACTGCAAAGGGACCCCAGGAAACTTTTGGAGGTGATGAATATGTTTATTTCCTTGATTGTGGTGAAGGTAACATGAGTGTATACATATGTCTAGACTCACGAAATTTTATACAATAATTATGTGCAGTTTTTTGGTATACCAGCTGTACTTCAATAAAACAATAAATAAATGAATACATAAATAAATAAGGAATCTTTTTGAGCTGCATCAAGAACTCCTGGGTGGTAGCCAACAGCATCATACTCTGGTTGCCCCCTCATGGTCTTGAGTCATGTCCTTCTAAAGCTGTGTGACCCATCACAGCAAAGCCTTAGCCCTCCAGGACTTCCCGCAGAGGCACCCGTGCACAGTGGACCATAGGACTGCACCTAGTTTATGTGTCTGATGAGTGTGTTCTTGTTATTTTTTCATATGGGTCTTAGTGTCTCCAACGTAGCTGTGAGTCCACTCGGAGTGGGAGAGTGTTTTTAACTTATTTTTTTTTTTACCTCCATTCACTCTTCTCCCTATTTTTCCTTTCAGTGCAACCTGTTTCAAATCAAAGAGGTCTGCTTAATTATTCAAAACTTTACTGAATACATACTGCAATGATCCCTCCCCATGGTTTAGTGGCTTTAGAGCCAGAAAGAGATGGAAAAATTGGTTGTTGCCATGAAATCCTCATAATCTAATTGTGGAAACAAAAGCAATACGTGCATGGATTGCTATAGGATATGTAAAGGTAGCATATGGACAGGCAAATGTGGTGAGAGCTTAAAAGGTCAACGAGCTTAGGCTCAGGGAAATTGGGGAAGAAATTAATTTGTAATTATGAACTCAGATTTAAGGAAAACAAACAATTTGAATTAAGGAAGCTATTCCCAATGTAGAGAATGTCACAAAGACTTAACTTCTAGGAAGAGTTAAACATAAATAGGGCATAAAATGTGGATCTGACTGGCTAAGTAGAATGTTCCAAGTGTCAGGTTTTGAGAGACAAGGTCTGATAGGCTGATTGGGACTAGTTAATAGAAGGCATGAACCCCCAAAGAAGGGTATTATATAGTTTGATTATAACAGGTGCTGCTATCATTTTTATCTGGAGACTCCTTTGGGGAAATAAGAGTAAGAAATGTTTTAGAAAGCATTCACAATGACTAGTTGCTCATTTATGTGCCATTCTAAAATAATAATAATTATATACTCTTGCATATGTAACCAAATGCTACTATGGCCAACCTGCAACTTGAGCCCTGGTAAAATAAAGATGGTTCAGGTGCCTATTCCACATCTGAAAGAAGTTAGTCTAACACACATCACCCTCATGCATGGGCTAATTATCTCTCCTGTCCTGTTCTCTCACCTCCCATCCTCTCGCCCCTGTGATTTCTGCTCAAACACGACCCTTATGTGAAGCAGATCTTTTTCAAGTTTTAGGATATGGAGAGCTTTAGGTCACAGGCATAAAAAATAATATTGAATGTTTGACATCTCTGTCTTGAAAGTTCTTGTTTAGTGATTCTCCTTTATTCCCTCTCCTATAGCACTCCTTCCGTGGAAACAGAAATTGACTAGACTGTCTAATCACAGACTGGTCACAGTTCTCCTATTTTGTTAGCAGAGATGTTCACCTTTTCCTAGCCTGTCTCCTGTCCCCCTTCAGAACTTTGGGTCACCTGCAATGAGTGGCACTATTTGCTGGGTGAGATGAGAAGTAGACTGTTAGGTTCAGTGTATTGTTTGTTTTCTCCCAGGCCCTGTAGGATATCCAGGTTTCTCTACCAAGTTAGCAGTATCTCCTAGATAAGATGAAGGGGGCACATCTGTCTTACCAACTATTCCCTGGAAAGCTCTTTCTTAAGTCAGATTTACAGGAATTGAGAGCATGTCCTATTCATTCAACTCCAGAGGAAAAGCAGATTTTATATTTCATTTCTTTTGTTGACAAAACCATTTCTTCATTTATTTCCCCCTACACAAACTATTATTAATTTGTAAGGGTAGCATTTGCTCATGTTTCTATTTTAAATGTCACATTAATAAATTGAAAACACTTTTTGGTATCTTAATGAAGTGGATGATTCAAACCAATTATCTCTGTTTCAGAATCACAAATTCTGCCCCATTGTTCAGGAAATGTCTAAACTGTTATGTCTGGAAAGTCTACAGTGCTTCATTTCAATAACAGAGTGTCATTGTAGAAGGGCTTTTGTGCGCTTTCAGAGCCATTCTTGTTGGCTCTTCGATTTCAGTTACACAATTTGCTGATTTTCTTCCTCTCTGATTTGTAGAACTCCGCATTCTCAGAGAGACAGATGTTGCCAGAGGGTTTGTGCATCTAACCTATCACGTCTGGGCTGTGGATGGCTGGCTGCCTCCCTCTCTGAGGAGGAAAGGGAGAGAGGATAGAGTTCTTTCCTCCCTCTGGCTGAGGGGTGGGTCTTCATGTTCATGTCCACTGATGCAGAACTCCGCTGTAATGATAAAGGACGTGAGGGGGCGGCCACAAGTACAAAACTGAAATAAATTACCATATAGATCATGTTCTGGTGAGTAAGATAGAAGTGATGTGTGTAATGAATCAAAGCTGGAAGCAGTGCTGGCTCGTGGTGATAGTGCAGGAGACTGTTCTCCGTGGCTCTGCTCAGCCTCAGAGGGCTCTGTGGGAGGGAATATGTGAGTAAGCAGAAACCACTCACCGTAATGTGACAAGGGAGGGCATTTGTGAGGGCACAGGAGACCTTTCGTTATTGTAGCAGGGATTTGTTATTTCGCCCACCCAGCACTTGATTTTCCTGTGGGGGACTCCTCCCCTGCTGCACGCAGCCTCGCTTGCACTCGATTACCCAGCCTTCCCCTTCCCTGCACAGGCTCTGCCATGTGACTCGGCTTGGGCAACAGTCTCCTCCTCTTCCTGAGCGGAGTGATATGATGATGGAAACAGTCTGCAGCTGACTCATCCTGGCAGCAGCCATGACGCCAGGGCCCGTTTCCTCCTGCTCCCCGGAGTTAACCTGGTGGCTCTTTCTTTGAGCTAAGGCTCCTGGTTCCTTTTGTTTATGTAAGCCAGCACATGTCCTTAGAAGAAACCCTGCTTTCTGCTCAAGTTAGCCAGGTCAGTTGCTTTTGTTTGCAGAGAACTATTCCAGTTGTTGATATTTTCAGAATTCATGGGCCCTCAGGTTCTCAGTGGGTGTCAAGCCCCAGGGTAAAGGTTATCTGCCTGAATCTCATAGACTGGAAAAGAGATGGTGAAATAGAAAGAGTAAAGTTGGGGATGCAGTTAGACTTGGACTACTGTCCTGAGGACTTCCACAAAAGGAAGAAAATGTGGCCTCCTTCAGATGATGTCTCAGGGCCTTTCTAGTTAGGGGACTAGTTTGCAAACTCTGAGGGCAATTTTCTTATCTGTGACAGATAATCATCCCTTCTCAGTAGAAGTGAGAGTTAAGTGAGATGACATTGATCATGTCTGGCACAGGGCGTGGTGCACTGAACTTGCTTGATTAATGTTTGATTCTGTTCTTTCCTCTCCTTGATCACCATATCAGCCTCCTTTCGAAAATTGTAATGAAGCTGGTGGATTAAACAGTGCATTGAACATGAGATACGTTTTGTTTCGGTCTTCTTCAATAGGGCTGCTTTCCATAGTGGATGATGAAGTGGAATGTCTAGATGTAGGTATGTGTGTGTTCTTTTAGAAACTTTTCATTAATATGAAAAACTTCGTTGGTAACAGTCACAAGGGAAGTCTGAAGAAATTCTGGTTTAAAGATAAAAGCACAACATGTTATATAAATTTCATAGCTTAGGCCTGACAGGAGAAGTAGGCACAAATTAGATCCCATTAACATGATTATCTTCATTTCATTAACTTTAAAATCCACTTGCTAATGAATTATTAATCCCTGCTCACATCTCTCCAGGCTCAGTGAGAGACCTGCCTTGGGGCTGCCTCTCTCTCTCTGTTGCATCAGGTGGGCACTGCTGCTGTTGAGTTTCTGCTTCGTAGTCATGATTTGTTTCTGTTGCTCCTTTTGGATTTGTACCCTCTCACTACCCAGCACCCATCCCATGTTTTACTTGGTCCTTGTGCTCCAAGGCAGTCCTAATTGTCATCTGAGTAGGGCTCTTCATTTTTGGACCCTCTTCCTTCTCCTTGAGACTCAAGACTAGACCTAGGCTAAAATGAAGATGGGAATATGGATGGACAGAGGCTGTGCCATTGATTACATCATTCTCATATTTCATATCCATGGGTTCTTTGTTTACCTCCTTCATTATATATATACTAGAGGCCCGGTGCTCCGATATGTGCACTGGTGTGGTCCCTCAGTCTGGCCTGCAGGGATTGGGCTGAAACCAGAAGTCCAACATCCCCATTGGGGTCCGGGAGTTTGAACAGGCTCTCTGCAGAGTTGCTGTCGTTGAGCGTCTGCCCCCTGGTGGTCACTTAGGCTTTTATATATATAGATATATATGATTGTGTAAGCAGATACTTAAGAGAGTGATGTCATCTTATTCCACACTCCATAATCTAGATATATTCAGTTTTAAACCTGGACCAGTTAGGTTTAAAACTATATCTTTTAGAGAAAGCTAAATCAGGGGATATTGTTTCAATGACTGAACTTTTCTTGCTCTCAGCCATAATTTTATTGAAATTTGATACTATGATCAAAGAGGACTATTTTTACTATTAAATATAATCCTCTAAAGAGTAAAATAAGTATTGCTAGCACATTTTTCCATCTTTTGCAGAGAGGTGATGTTAATAATTAACAAATTCTTAATCTTCAGGTATTGAGACTAGAATATTGTAGTAGCAAAAGAGTGGCGTTAGTCTTTAAAGTAAATTATAGTTGCTATGACTATCTTCTGTGTAACATAATTTATGTGATTTAATACTCAGCTGAAAGTTTTATTGAAATACTAAAAACCAATGTGTGCTGCTATATTAAGATAATTTAGCATTTTACTTTTTTCTTTTGATTTACAGTAAACATCTGATGATCCTTGCTAAATCTTAGGAAAGCAAATTGAGTTCACAGAAGTGCAATTTATGGGTAATCTATAAAATTATTGCCAATTCATTAAATTTTTATGAAGCAAATTACCCTGGCTTGGAGGATTTCCCCCTCTGAGATTAGAAAAAGAAGTTTCAGCAAATAAAGCTGGTCAGTTTGTATTGCAGTATGCCTTCTTTGTTTCCTTTTTCTGGTCACTGAGTGTAGGTTCTGAAATTCTCTATGAATTCTGTTTAAGATCAACTTGTTCTTGCATTTCCTTCAGTGTCCCTTATTGTTTTAATAGTTATGAAATCTCAATTACGCACAGATATTTTTCAAAGCAGGATGCAGAGACTAGCCTATGGTTACTGCATCTTATATAAGAAGAGGACAGGGATTTTGAAATGTGACAGTGATCTGCTGCCACTTGCTTGCTGTACGACCCCTTAGCAGCTCATTTCCTTTAGGTATAACATGGCAAAAAGTCTACCTACCTCAAAAGGAAAAATTTGGTTTGGGGAAATTAAAAAGATGACAATTCATTTATTTCTCTAGCATCTATATTATAAAAGGCTGTGGCCATAACACCGTAACGACCAGTGCATTGATGGGGTCTTGCAGTGCAGTGGGTCTGGGGTCCCATTCCCGAGGTGGTGAGGCAAAGTCTGGATGTCCGGCTACCTCTCCCACACGCAGAGTCTGGGGACTCACGCGATTTCACAAACTGGGCCTCTAGTAGGAAAATTAAATCTTTTACTCTGTTTTCATCTTGGAGGTGCACTCACTTTTCCAGGCCACCCAGCTGCCATTTGGAAAATGACTTCTTATCTGAAGAGTCATGACATTCAATCTGAAGCCCTGGGTCTTGGTGCAGCAAGAGCAGCTCTCATAGCCAGGAGAGGGTCATAGAGGCTCCATGCTTTCAGGCACAGTGGGCAGTTATGGGTGTTCTTCAGGAGCTGGATTGTGAAATTGGAATTTAATGGTAAATGTGAACATGTCTTTTTCTAACGATTTGATCTGTTGAATGAATGCAGTGGTTACTGAATACACCTGGTACATGCACTTTAAATTAGCATAAGCACACTACCTGTGTTTATGAATGTCTTAAGTAAATGCATGTACTAGGTGTACCAGTTAATAGTTGCAATTTTGTAATCAAATAAAACACAATAATTTCAAGAGAAACATCAAAAGTGCTTTATTCAAAGTAATGTCCATCGCTTGCTACACATTTCCCCCATCTTTCAGGTAATTTGTGGATACCGTCCCGATAGAACTTTCC
>NW_005371555.1:1462110-1464040 GCF_000412655.1 Myotis brandtii
TAATACTTCCCAGGCAAGATCTTTTAATGTGTCTTTAACTGGTTTTGAAGTGTGTGATGGTGGTGTGTTATCAAGCAAAATTACTTTGTCGTGTCTTCTGGAACATTCTGGTCGTTTCACGATCAAAGCGTGGTTGAAATTGATTATTTGTTGTTGGTAGCGATCAGTATTAATGGTTTCACCTGGTTAGAAGCTCATAATACACCACACCTTCCTGATCCCACCAAGCACAGAGAATTGTCTTTCTATAGCGATTTGGACTTGCAGTCAATGTTGATTGATCAACCCATGATTTTGTGCATTTGGGTTTCTCAAATAAATCCACTTTTCATCGCCAGTCACAATTCGATGCAAAAAAGACTTTCTTTCGTGCTGTTTAAGCAACATTTTACTGATGACTTTTCGGTTTTCCATTTGTCTTTCGTTCAGTTGATGTGGCACCCATTTTCCTTCCTTCAACATCTTTCCCATTGCTTGTAAATGATCGGAAACTATTTGCTGAACAACACTTAATCTTTCTGCAAGTTGTTTTTTTGAGTTTGACATGTGTCTTCATCCAATACTTTTAATTGTTGGTCCTCAAACTTTTTCGGTTGACCTGGACATTCTTTGTCTTTCACATCAAAATAATCACTTTTAAAGCGTTTAAACCAGCATTCACAAGTATCTTGAGAAAGAGCATGTTCACCATAAGCTTCTCGAAGTATACAATAACTTTTTCTTCAAAATAAAGTAATGAATTAAAACTTCCCACAAATGCTCTTTTTTTGCATGAAATTTGACATTTTTAAGCATAAAAATACCTGTGATGTTAACACCTTCAGCAAATTTGACATACAAAGTTTTGAAGCTTGCTGTCAATACAACAAAATAGCATACATATCATATTCATATATATCAACATATATGTAACTCCATCTATTGAAAAAAATCCGCATTATTAACTGGTACACCTAGTACATGTTT
The DNA here is from genome assembly GCF_000412655.1 of Myotis brandtii. Taxonomy (NCBI): domain Eukaryota; kingdom Metazoa; phylum Chordata; class Mammalia; order Chiroptera; family Vespertilionidae; genus Myotis; species Myotis brandtii. Next base: position 1,463,077 of record NW_005371555.1, read on the forward strand.
TTAAAGGCAATATCAATAGTTTTTCTCTTTGTCCTAGAGAGAACACTCATATTTCATGTGGTAAGAATAAAAATGCTCGAAAGCCTTATTCATAAGAATGTGCATTAAAAATTATTTAAAATAGGGTTAGTTTTCAAAATTTATGTCCAATAACGGAGGATAGTGAAGTAAATGAGTTTGCATTTTTATGACATTGTTATGCCTAGATTTCAAGATCCCCATTAGACCATACCAGGGAGCCAGCCGTGTCCGATGCAAAAGCAGAGAGTTTTTTATTCGAGCTAGCTCGGCTTCCTGACCACACTCACCGACGCAGCAGCAAGCCAAGTGGCAGAGAGAGACCTAGCCTGGCGTGAAGAGGAGTTTTATAGGGGGTGGAGTCAGGGTAGGAGAGGGGACTGTGGGCCCTGCCGATTGGCCAGGCGCAAGTCGGTGTCTTGTTCCTGGGTGTGGCTAGCAGAGGCTTAGACTTCCGGGAAGAAGCTCCTTGCCAAGCTCATGGCTGCCCCAAAATGGAGGACACAGGATAAGATGGAGGGCATAGTCCTCACCCTTTCAATTTCATTTTTTGTTTGCTTCATTATTTTTTTTGTTGGACCATCATTTGTTTTAATCATTATGAAAAGATCTCTACAACCAAGAACATGCTGCTTAGTAAAACCTACAGGAAATCATTAATCCTTTTAGTTTTTGTGTTTGTATAGGATCTTTCTTAAAATTCCTCCATGGCTATCAAAAAGCCAAATCAAGATTAATTTATCTACTGTATTCAATTTGGCCTGATGTTTGCTGCAACACAACAAGAATGGTAACCGACCATCTTTGCTGGAATCTCATGGTTGAATCTTAATGTGCCCTGTAGGGCCAGGAAGCCAAGCCATCCAGCTGCCATCAGGCCTGCCTGCAGTATCTGCTGAGTTAGGTGAATCCCTCACCTGTAGCAACTCCACCTGAGCCCACGCTC
>NW_005371555.1:1464818-1465565 GCF_000412655.1 Myotis brandtii
GCAGGAGTGATCGCGAGCAATGTTACCAGCATTGGGCAGGTCGAGCATGCCGTAGCTTGAGCTTGAGCGGGTTGCATTGATCTCGATCGATGCTCCATTTGGTGACGAAGTCTTCCCGGATCACGGATGGGTCTGCTGACCGGACGTGATTGTGATGGACCCAGGTCGCGACGCCGTTTACCTTGAGAGCGGTGGGGGTCGTCAGCACCACGGAGTAGGGACTCTTCCAACGTGGCTCCAGGGTCTCCTGGCGGTGCCTTTTGATGTAGACCGAATCTCCTGGTCTGTGCTGATGAGGAGTTGGGGTTGGGCCGGTCTCCTGGATGGCGCCGAGGCGCAGCCAAATGTCCTCGTGCGCCCTCTGGAGCCCTCTCAAGGAAAGAGATAGTTCTTGCAGCAAGAAAGTCAGCTTTAAGGTTAGGAATGATACGGGGTGGCCTGCTAAACATGATAGGAGAGCCACCCAGTCCCCGTCAGTTTTCATGGTTCCTTTCTACCTGCCCTGAACTCTGGGGTCTATAAGCACAATGTAATTTCCAATTTGCCCCAATAGCCCTGGTTACTACCTGCATTACTTGTGCCCTTTGAGGCAGAGCAGCAATCAGGCCTCTTTCAAGGGAGTGCACTAGAAGGAGATATCAGCCCCTCCTTTGCTAGCAGCAACAGGTACCAAACCCTTTCAGTACATTTGACCAGCTTTATTCCCGCCCATCTTTACAGATTCCAGGGCCCATTGTCTTCCTTTAA
>NW_005371555.1:1466985-1474729 GCF_000412655.1 Myotis brandtii
AATAAGCAAAGGCATTTAGTTACCACAATTACACAATTTTTCCCGATTCAATCCGAACCTTAAATTTTTAGCTGGCAAGTCAAAATATTCAGCATTTCTCAATATTCAAACAATAGATTTAATTCTGTTCTTTAGATTTTTCATGAGGCAAATTAGAGTAAACGACTTTTTATTTTCAAGCGGCTCTGGAAAACCACATTTGAGCCTTGCAAAGCAGGTTCTGGCCTACCTGGTTTTTTTCAGATGTAAATTGACCACATTCTTTACGATTTTGCTACAGGCAGGAGGCGACTATCTCCTTCCTCCGTTAAGAAAAGCTTTCTTAATTAACAAAGGACTAGTTTTTTTTTCCCTTGGAAAAACTGTTCTTTATTATGGAAATGCCAATCCTGCTGCTAGAATCTAGCTAGCATCTTTTTTCCCTGGGTAAATGATTAGTATTGGGATCTATCCTCCACATTTGCAAGGAGATTCCAGCTCAAAACTTTATCCAAAATCGGATGGTGCGCACATTAGTTTTAAGCCAGCTTTTCTCCTTACACGTACACAGAAATCCCAGATGCATTTACTTGGGAAGGGGGTGACCTGTTTTCACAGATCCTCACTCAGATGCCCACCTGACCTAAGTCCTGGAGCCACACAAAGGAGGGGAGAAGGCAGGCCCCCTCCCTCCACACTCACATACTTTCACCAGATATTCATTCAGAGTTTAAACAATAACAACTTCCCAACTCCTGAGGGAGCTCTACTGCCTCTCCCAATCTCCTTGAAATGATCAATCACAATACCCAAAGGAGCAGTCTGAGTCCGTCCCATAACGTCCGTCCAGTAAGTCCACAGAAAACAGAAAAACACAGACACAGACAAACAGAGGGCCCCAAAGAACAGCCTTCCAACTCCATGGAAGCAACTAGACAATAGCCTTACGCCAAACTGGCAGGAGCGACCCGCCTCGTCTCAAATCCGTAAGGGGAAACCACATCCCTCGTGAGGGGCATACTCATCCCTTCTGGGGAGCAGAACGTCTTCCAACTCTCCCCCGCCCGTGGTCCTTCAGCAGTGCGTCCACCTCGACCCCTTTGGGCACTTCAGATTTCAGAAGCGAGCTCGCACAGAACAGAACACACAAAGACACAGACACCTACCGCGGTCAGTCACACTCTCCGGATCGGGGGTCCCTCAATGGTCTTGTGGATCCCGGCAAGCCCCCAAATGTTATGCCCAGATTTCAAGATCCCCATTAGACCATACCAAGTAACCAGCCGTGTCCGATGCAAAAGCAGAGAGTTTTTTATTCGAGCTAGCTCGGCTTCCTGACCACACTCACCGACGCAGCAGCAAGCCAAGTGGCAGAGAGAGACCTAGCCCGGCGTGAAGAGGAGTTTTATAGGGGGGTGGAGTCAGGGTAGGAGAGGGGACTGTGGGCCCTGCCGATTGGCCAGGCGCAAGTCGGTGTCTCGTTACACAGGATGTGGTCATCTCTATGGCGTGCACTTCCCTTGATTGTCATTGGTTAGTTTAAAGAAATCCTGGGCGTGGCTAGCAGAGGCTTGGGCTTCCGGGAAGAAGGTAGCACATGGCTGCTCCCCCAACAGGGGGGATACGGGGCAAGATGGAGGGCGTAGCCCTCGCCCTTTCAACATAACATTACAAGATTTGAAAAATTACTTGTATGTTGAAAGGACAGATACAAGTTAAAAATAAGACTTTCATACCTTGTAAGTTGAAAGGACCTCCTGTCATAAAGATAAAAGATGTATGCTTTTCCTTTGGAAAAAGCTTATTAGATGGTCACCTCAATTATCAGGCACAGTTAGGATGAATGTGTGTGACAAACAGTGCTGCTAAGTCCTCATACTTATTTTGGAAACATGTATGTAATGGGTTGTATCATTGTATCTGGCTATGTAAAAGGATGAGATTTCTTTCTGACTTTGCAATCCTTAGCAGATTGTTGTAATGCTCATCATATTTGTTTTAATGCTTATCCAGTAATAAAAGTGACTTTTTTTCTCTTCTGTCTTTGTAGAGAGGATTTGTGGGTTGGTCGAAGATTTGTTTTTACTTATATTTATTTCCTTGACATATGTGAAGGTCTTACTAATGTAGAAAAGATGTATTAAATGCTACGTAAAAAAAAATCCATATAAAATAATATATATATTCAATATATAGTACATACATTTAAAATGTAATGATTAGAAAGACATACACATTAACAAAAGGTGGTGGTATGGGTAGTTTTTATTTCTAATTGTTTTCATTATGTTTCTTTAGTTGTATACTGTACTCCTAAGGCTAGGAAATAAGTTTTTAAAAAATGATTTGAGCTCTTTAAATGATATATTAGAACTTGAGTGTAATCATCAAATCATCTCTGTTTTTTCCTTCCAAACATTGTGCCTGTTTCAGGAAGTTGTTATTCCTGAGTTGTGGAGGAGGACATGGCTTTAGGACTATGGAAAATAAGTTGTGAGTGGCGTGGGAAGCATCGGTAAACCATAGGCTAATGGTCTCATCTATTGGTTTAGCATGGAGAAGAGACATTTTCCATATACTTTAGAAAAGAGAGAAAATAAGTCAAAAGGTATCAGGAAGCAGGCAGGAGGCGTCTTTCAGCTGTTGGGTGTCATGTCACCTTAGCCCCCTGTCCAGCTTCTCTCTAGTAGTGACCACATCTAAATTTACAATGATGGACAATTAAAAATAGGGGACTAATATGACTGAGCCAATGACAGCAACGAGTTAAAAGCAGAAAAGAGATCATGGATTCTGGCACAAGAGAAAATCTAGTAGCAATTCTCCACAGGCAGCAAATAATTTGTTTGAGTGCATAATTAATAGATTTGTCAGAAAGTACTTAGATTGTGAAATATTGCACATAGCCCTCTTTCCAGATGGATTAAGATGAATGGGTCCTCCAGCAGCGTATGAAACCTCATTGCTCAGCGGCTGGAGAATTGCTGCATCTAGAGTTGTTTGGGTCTCTGCCTCTCTGCACTCTTCTCTTCCTGGCTGCAGGGGGAAAATGAATAGAATGCTTCTAATTCCAATACTGAATGGTGTCCTTTACCTAAAGGGCATCCAAGCAGACAAAATTAAATCAGGTGCTCAATGGGGAAACTTTACACTAAGCAGGAATTTAAAATAGGGAAATATATTAACATGTTGAAAAATGGTTAAATTAAGCCCGTCTGTGGAGCGGAGGTGTGACTTTTCAGCAACAAGCCACAGAAGTATTTCATGTGCAATTGCCTGCACGTTGAGAGGTGACATGCACCTTCTTTACCCTTGGAAATATTCGTGTAATACATTCCTGAGGGACTCAGATATAAATTGGCTGGTTTAAAACAGTAGATGAGAATACAGATTCTATGTCTCTTTAGAATATATAAGGAAAAAACCTACTAACATTTGCCAGCTGAAAATTCTTCCAAAAGATGAGCAATCATGGGCCTTAATGAGTGGAGAGAGGGGGCTATGATCCCTGGGTGGTGCCCCCCTTCCCATTGTTTTGGATGCCAAAGCAGTTAAAATAAGCATAAATGAAATTATTGCATTTTCTACATTTTCTTTTATAGTAAAAATGAGACTGTGTTTTAAGGAAAATTGGGCAATTTTTAAATTTTGATTTTGTTTTATTTCAGTTTTGTGTTTTAATAAATGGAGAGGTGAGGTGGAGACAAAGCTCAGCAACTCTCCAGGGGCCTGGTGCCATGCCCTCCCATTACTCTATTTCCCTGAGCAAATACTTAGCAGAGCCAGGAGGTCAAAGCTACTTCAGGTCTCCAGGCAAGGAAATTATAAGACAGTTGGTCATTTATGGTTATTGTACAGATTATTTTCCAGGGCACACAACTGTGAATGGCACTGGTATGCACTTAATAAATCGTTGCTGTTGCTAATTTATCTTGCAGTTGAGAACCTATCCCCAATAATTTCAATTGGTTTATCCCCAATCAAGCCAATAGAGTATAAGGAGGGCCAGTGCTCATCAATTTTTTTCATTCACTCAACATTTATTGAGGGGCCATTTCATTGTTCTTAAAATGATATTCCAAAACCATCTGAACCCAAATCACTTGAGGTATGTGTCAACGATGTAGATTTCTATTTCCTATCACTAAATCATGAATCAGATTCTTTGAGTCGTAGGTGTGAGTGTGACACACCAAGACACACTCAAATGTGTCTGTGAGTACTTTCACATTCTTAAAGCTAGAATCTTTGGTTGTATGCTGCATGGAATATTTTAGCTCTTCAGTAGAACTTGAGCAGGGAAATCTTTGATAAAAGGAAAGCAGGGAGATTGTGATTTGACTTTAGGATCTAGAAAGCCCTTTTAAATTACTTTGAGTTGGTGACTTTCATTTGTTTATTTACTCATTTATTAGTTTTTATTTCCACACATATGTATTGAGAACATGCTCTGTATTAGATATATGCTAAGTTCTGGGACATGAAGGAGATATAGCATAATGTTTCTTCTACCCTTTGCTTTAGAACCCATCAGGTTATGAGTTCGGTAAGGTTCAGAAAGTCAACTCTGCCCTCAGATAGAACCAGGTTCCTGTTTCAAGACCCTGCTTCCTGGCCTACTTGATTTAGAAATTTCCCCAGATTTTACTTTTGGAGTTTGTGAACCTCAGCTTTCCCTTAGGTTTTTAATTATCTTTTGGTTTCTGTTTTTTTCTCCCCATTTTGGTTGATCCATAGTTTCACAGGTTGGAAAATGGAAATAGGTAGGGAGGAAGAGGACTTATATAATGGTATCAGAAAATTCAATAAATGAAATTAAACCATCATGTAAGAAAATTTGTTTTAGATTAGAGTTACCCCAATAACTTAGGAGAAGTTTGAAAAGTAAGTTGATATTAACATAAAAATGGACACCTGTAGCCTAGCCAGATTGGCTCAGTGGTTAGAGCATCGGCCTGTGGACTGAAGGGTCCCAGGTTCAATTCCGGTCAAGGGCACATGCCCAGGTTGTGGGCTTGATCCCCAGTGGGGGACTTGCAGGAGGCAGCCGATCAATGATTCTCTCTCATCATTGATGTTTCTATCTCTCCCTTCCTCTCTGAAATCAGTTAAAACATATTTTTTTTTTTAAAATGGACACCTGTAATATTTTGAGATCTGTTCAATGGAAGGAAAAATAGAAGATTTTATTTCATGATAAATTAGAGTTTTTAAAGATAACCATTTGCTGTTTCATCCATGCTTTGTTGGTTAAAATCAGATAGAACTCTGGATTTATTCAAATAAATGTAACCATGATGCTAAAATCTTAACTCTAGTCAAATAAATTACCATGACACAAGGGTTTCTGATAGATGAAATGAAAATATTCTGGAAATAGAAGAAGTGTGGGCATTAGCTGACCTTTTTAAGTCACTTGGGGTGAAAAATTAAATGGCAAATGAATTCTAATTCTTATCTCTCTCAATATATCACAGCAAACTATATGGAAATATATTCCCCTGGTAAGCCAGAGGGAATGGCTTAATGATTTAAAACATCAGGTTTGCAATGATTAGAAACCATGGAACGGTGGTCTGAATCTCAAAACACTTAGCTTAATCTTCCCTCCTTCTAAAGCATGTCAATAGAATATTTAATTCAGGTTCAGTGTGTGTGTTTGTGTGCGTGTGTCTTTGTCTTATATAAATTAAGTGATAACCTTGAAAGATCAGAATCTAAAGATTTTTAGAAAAGTTAAGCACTATTTTCTTCCAGGAAGAATTGATCCCACAATCTTCTTTTAGGATTTCTGCAAAGTACTAGAAAAAACTAGGGAAATTCATTATTTATTTCTCCTCCATTCCAAGAAAGCAAGCTTAGAGTTCTCTGTATAATGTTGCAGTATCCATTTTTAATTAACCCCAGGGAGTCTTGAGAATGTGATCAGTCTGAAGGGTTGGCCTGCTGTCTGAGCCTGTTGCACATGATAAAATCATTTCTTCTCAGTTTAGAGAAAGAGATGCTGAGGGTGACAGTTCCTTTTTAAAATATCAAGGTTTTGAAAGACCTTGAAAAAAATCAATAATCACCAAGTAATTTATTAAATGCCTATGGGGCAAATGTAATTTTTGGATATAACTCTTGTGAAAACAGTTTTTAAGATATAATTAGGTGTAAATTGTGTTAAATAAGCATGACTGTGTGCTAGAGAAACTGTGGATGTGGCTATACTTTCTACTGATCAGAAATCGATTTTCTCTTTTGACATGTTGAGTTTGGTGTTTTACTCAGTACAAAAAGGCTACCATTTTTTAAAAAATCAGACTATATAAATTTAAAAGCCTAGTATCATAAGAAATACTTGTAAAAGTCCTCCCTATAACTCCAGACCAGTATCAGTCAAAACCTGGCAGGAGACACTGATCAGCTTTTAGGAAAGCAACTGCCTAAATCATATAGTCCAAGTTATCTTTAAAAATACAGAGAAAAAAAGAGTGTACTCAATTTGACCACTCGCTTTTTGGTTGCAAGTTTTATTCTTCAGGAACCTGAATTTCATTAAAAAAAAAAAAGAATCATTCTGTCCCGCTGATTCTATGATAATAAAATTTAGCGTCATGTCAGTTGTTATAAGTAAAGGCAGTCCCCATAATGGGATTGAAAGGAATCCAAAATATGCTTCTGTTAACTTTTCAAAGAAATGATACCCTCTCTAGCCATATCACTTTGTGTGATGGCAACTTACTTTCAGAAGAAATCTTCAGAGGATACACCTTCTTTTTAAATAAAATGAATTTTGTTTTAATAAAACATTCTCATTAAAGAAAAAATTTAAAAAGATGTAGAAAGAAATCTAGCTACACCAATAAAAGAGAAACATGCAAATTGGTGTCACTCCACTGCACTCACCAGCCAATCAGGATGAGTACACAAATTAACCCAAACAAAGATGGTGGTTAATTTGCATATGCAGGTGCAGAGCGAAAACTGAAGGCTCCGCTGGAGTGAAGATTAAAGGCGACTGAAGAGGCTTGGCTTCTCTGCTGCGATCAGAGCGGAGAAGCCTCCAGGCTTGGCTTCTCCGCTACGGCTGGAGTGAAGGCCTGGGTCCCAGGTGCCGGAGGAAAACCGCTGCTGTCAACCAGGGGAAGGAAGGTCTATTGCACAAATCTCTTAATGCAATGGGCCTCTAGTCCTATCTAATAAAAGAGAAACATGGTAATTAGCGTACAACCACTACCCTTCCCATTGGCTAATCAGGGCGATATGCAAATTAACTGCCAGCCAAGATGGCGGCTAATTTGCATATGTAGGCACAATGCTGGCAGGCGAAAGGGAAAGGAAGGAAGAAGCCCCCTGCCACTGACGGTGATCGGAAACCCAGGGGGGAGCTAAGAGCTGGGGGCAGGGCAAAGGCGGCCCTGGGATCAGAGAACCAGGTGCCTTTGCCGCCCCGGCCAGTGATAGCGGGAAGCAGGAGTGGAGCCAGCAATCGTGAGCAGCTGGGGGTCCCCTGCCCAGGCCTAACAACTTGGCCAGAGGCATTAGGTCTAGGCAGGGGCAGAGCGAGAGATCGCGGGGAGCTGGGGGTCTCCTGCCCAGGATTAATGCCTCCACCAGAGGCCTTAGGTCTTGGCAGGGGTGGTGCCAGAGATCGTGGGTAGCAGGGGCGGAGCCGGGAATGGTGGGAGCTGGGGGTCCCCTGCTGAGGCCTGACACCTCTGCCGGAGGCCTCAGGCCTGGGCAAGGGGCTGATCCGGTGATCGGCGATCAGAGGGTGATG
>NW_005371555.1:1475193-1494708 GCF_000412655.1 Myotis brandtii
TGGGGGTCCCCTGCCCAGGCCTGATGCCTGGGCCAGAGGCATCAGGCCTGGGTGGGGGGCGGAGCCGGTGATTGGGGGGATATGAGGGTCCCCTTGCCCAGGCCTGAAGCCTGGGTCAGAGGTGTCAGGCTTGGGCAGGGGGTGGAGCAAGTGATCAGAGGGAGATGGGGGTCCCCTGCCCAGGCATGATTCCTGGGCCAGAGGCATCAGGCCTGGGCGGGGGTCAGAGCCAGTGATCGGGGGGAGATGGGGGTCCCCTGTCCAAGCCTGACACCTCTGGCGGAGGCGTCAAGCCTGGACAAGGGGCCGATCAGGCGATCGGAGGGTGATGGGGGTCAACGCCTCTGGCCGAGGCATCAGGCCTGGGCGAGGGCGGAGCTGGTGATTGGGGGGAGAGGGGGGTCCCCTGCCCAGGCCTGATGCCTGGGCCAGAGGCATCAGGCCTGGGAGGGGGGCAGAACCAGTGATTGGGGGCAAATGAGGGTCCCCTGCCCAGGCCTGACGCCTCTGGCAGAGGCATCAGGCCTGGGCAAGGGGCCAATCCTGCGATTGGAGGGTGATGGGGGTCAACGCCTGAGGGCTCCCAGTATGTGAGAGGGGGCAGGCTGGGCTGAGGGACACTCCCCCCCACCACCCAGTGCACGGATTTCATGCACCGGGCCCCTAGTATATATATAAAAGGCTAAGTGACTGTTCGATCATCTGACTGTTGACCAGCCAGTAGGTATGATGCACACTGACCCCCAGAGGGCAGACGCTCAACTCAGGAGCTGCCGAGCTGCGGTGACTTGGCAGCAGTGGTTCTCGGGTGACGCACCCAGGAAGCAGAGAGGAGGTAGCCTGATTCCTCACAGGGCCATGCAATTCCACCTTTTCCATGGCTTATGTTGTTGCTGGGCTGTGCAATTCTACCTTCAGCTGTGGGTTATGTTGTTGCTGGAGCACTGTCAGCCTCAAATCTGGTTTATTGCACACTTGCATTTGCATTCCACACCCTGTATGACGGCAACTTTGCAGAGTGCCCTCTCCCACTCTGGGACCCCTCGGGAAATGGAGAGCCAGTTTTGGCACGATCCCCACAGGCCAGGCTGAGGGAGCCCGCTTACTCCAAAGATACCCTTCAAGCTGCAGCACTGCCCCAGGTGCGGCTAGCTGGGGAGGGATCACAGGAGGTTGGCTCCAGGGCATGTCCAGCCTATCTCGCCCACTCCCACTTTGCCGGCCACCTTCTAATTAATTTCCTTTCAATGTGCACAAATCTGTGCACCAGGTCACTAGTATAAAATAAAGTCTATAATTCATTCATCTAGAAATAACCACTAATAACATTTTGGTATACTTCCTTTAAACAAAGGAAATATTTCTTTTATTATTAATATACCAGAGGCCTGTTTCACGAAGAGATTCGTGCAATTGGCCTTCCCTTCCCCTGGCTGCTGGCACCGATTTTCCTCCGGCACCAGGCCTTCGCTCCAGCCCAGAGCCTTCCGTCTTCGCTCCGCCGCTTCGCGCCTACATATGCCAATTAACTGCCATATTTGTTGGGTTAATTTGCATACTCTCCTGATTGGCTGGTGAGTGTAGCGGAGGGACAGTCAATTTATATGTTTGTCTATTATTAGGTGAGATAACCTTTTAAATTCTGAAGTGTTTCTGTGTCCAAAATAACACAGCAAAAACCTCTGTATTCACAACTCAGATTTACCACACATGAACAGTTTGCTGTAATGGTTTCATTTACTTTTTTTTCATTTCAAAATTTCAAATCTATACTTGAAACCCTGTCTCACACCATCACATTTCCATCACTCTCCTCTGAGAAGCAGGTGCTACCTTGAGGCTTATGTGTATAACTAGAGGCCCGGTGCACAAAATTCATGCACTTGGGGGGGTCCCTCAGCCAGGCCTGCGCCCTCTCGCAGTCCAGGAGCCCTCAGAGGATGTCTGACTAACGGCGTAGGCCCGCTCCCGGGGAATGGGCCTCCGCCATCAGTCAGACATCCCTAGCACTGCCACAGAGGCTGGAGAGGCTCCTTGCCAGCGCTGCTGCGCTCACCAGTCGTGAGCCCGGCATTTGGCTGAGCGTGCTCCTGCTATGGGAGCACACTACCACCAGGGGCCAGCTTCTGCATTAAGTATCTGACCCCTGGTGGCCAGTGCGCTTCATAGCAACACCGGTTGTTCCGCCATTCAGTCGATTTGCACATTAGCCTTTTATTATATAGGATTTTACAAGAGACATATGTGTCTATAACCAAACAATATAGGGTTCTGCTTTGTGTGTATTTACATTTATATAAATACTAGGGGCCCAGTGCATGAAATTAGTGCACTGGCGGGGGGTGGTCCCTCAGCCCAGCCTGCACCCTCTCACATACTGGGAGCCCTCAGGGGATGTCCTACTGACGGTGTAGGCCTGCTCTCTGCTCCCCTTGGGGAGCGGGCCTAAGCTGCAGTCTGGCCTCCTTTTGTGGGAGGTGACTGTGCTGATCAGGGGAAGGCGCCAGCCCCATCACCCCACTGCTGCAGCCACTGCCAGTCGTTTCAGCCACCAAGGTGTTTTCATCAACACGGACTCCAGTCTCTTCACCATGAAAAAATGACAACTTTCTTTAGGCATTTTGAAGATATGTCTTTCATAGAATATGACATTTCTTTATTATTTTTTTTATCCTCACCTGAGGATATGTTTCCATTGATCTTTAGAGAATGTGGAAGAGAAAGGGAAAGACAGAGAGAAACATCAAAATGAGAAGAACACTTCGATTGGTTGCCTCCTGCATGAGCCCTGACCTGGGCCCGGGCCAGGGAAGAGCCTTCAACCTAGGTACATGCCCTTGGTCAGAATTGAACCCAGACCCTGTGGTAGGCAGGCCGAGGCATTATCTACAGAGCCAAACCAGCTAGGGCAGGGTAAGATATTTCTTAGCTCCTTCAGCATCAGACCTTCATTTTTTCTCCAGGAGTGAGGTGGAAAAACCCTACATCACCTTCTTGGATTCTTAATACCCAAGTTACTAAGAATATTACAAGTGGCATACAGGGAGCTTAGCCAATGAGCGGTCAGAAAAGGTGTTTCCTCTGTAGTTCACACCGATCGCCGGCTCAGCCCCTGCCCAGGCCTAAGGCCTTAGGCCGGGTGTTAGTCCTGGAAAGGGAACCCCCAGCCCCATGTGATCACTGGCTCCGCCCCTGCCCAGGCCTCAGGCCTCTGGCCAGGGCATTAGGCCTGGACAGGGGACCCCCAGTTCACTCCGATCACCTACCCAGGCCTCAGGCCTCTGGCGGGGGCGTTAGGCCTGGGCAGGGGACCCCCAGCCCTGTGCGATCTCCAGCTCCGCTCCTGCCCAGGCCTCAGCCTTCAGGGTGAATGCCGGCTCCGCCTCCCTGGGTAGTGTCTGGCGATGCCCGCCCCGCCTCCCCAGTCCCTGATCTGCGGCCTGGATCACATGGGCAGCATCTGGCGCTGCCCACCCTACCTTCAGTATGCAAATTTAACGGCCATCTTTGTTGGGTTAATTTGCATACTCTTCTGATTGGCTGGTGGGCATAGCCAAGTTATGGTCAATTAGCATCTTTGTCTTTTATTAGTGTAGACTAGAAGGCGCGTGCACAAAAATTTGTGCACTGGCAGGAGAGGGGGATCGCTCAGCCCAACCTGTGCCCTCTCATGGATCATGCTGCTGCTCGCCCCGCCCGCCCCGCCCACCCCTCCCAAGACATGGCAGGCCCGGATCCCGCGCTGGGGCAGACAGCAGCTCGGATCGTGCTGCCGCCCACCCAGCTCACCCCGCCCAAGACATGGCAGGCCCGGATCCCGCGCTGGGGCAGACAGCAGCTCGGATCGTGCTGCCGCCCACCCAGCTCACCCCGCCCAAGACATGGCAGGCCCGGATCCCGCGCTGGGGCAGACAGCAGCTCGGATCGTGCTGCCGCCCACCCAGCTCACCCCGCCCAAGACATGGCAGGCCCGGATCCCGCGCTGGGGCAGACAGCAGCTCGGATCGTGCTGCCGCCCACCCAGCTCACCCCGCCCAAGACATGGCAGGCCCGGATCCCGCGCTGGGGCAGACAGCAGCTCGGATCGTGCTGCCGCCCACCCAGCTCACCCCGCCCAAGACATGGCAGGCCCGGATCCCGCGCTGGGGCAGACAGCAGCTCGGATCGTGCTGCCGCCCACCCAGCTCACCCCGCCCAAGACATGGCAGGCCCGGATCCCGCGCTGGGGCAGACAGCAGCTCGGATCGTGCTGCCGCCCACCCAGCTCACCCCGCCCAAGACATGGCAGGCCCGGATCCCGCGCTGGGGCAGACAGCAGCTCGGATCGTGCTGCCGCCCACCCAGCTCACCCCGCCCAAGACATGGCAGGCCCGGATCCCGCGCTGGGGCAGACAGCAGCTCGGATCGTGCTGCCGCCCACCCAGCTCACCCCGCCCAAGACATGGCAGGCCCGGATCCCGCGCTGGGGCAGACAGCAGCTCGGATCGTGCTGCCGCCCACCCAGCTCACCCCGCCCAAGACATGGCAGGCCCGGATCCCGCGCTGGGGCAGACAGCAGCTCGGATCGTGCTGCCGCCCACCCAGCTCACCCCGCCCAAGACATGGCAGGCCCGGATCCCGCGCTGGGGCAGACAGCAGCTCGGATCGTGCTGCCGCCCACCCAGCTCACCCCGCCCAAGACATGGCAGGCCCGGATCCCGCGCTGGGGCAGACAGCAGCTCGGATCGTGCTGCCGCCCACCCAGCTCACCCCGCCCAAGACATGGCAGGCCCGGATCCCGCGCTGGGGCAGACAGCAGCTCGGATCGTGCTGCCGCCCACCCAGCTCACCCCGCCCAAGACATGGCAGGCCCGGATCCCGCGCTGGGGCAGACAGCAGCTCGGATCGTGCTGCCGCCCACCCAGCTCACCCCGCCCAAGACATGGCAGGCCCGGATCCCGCGCTGGGGCAGACAGCAGCTCGGATCGTGCTGCCGCCCACCCAGCTCACCCCGCCCAAGACATGGCAGGCCCGGATCCCGCGCTGGGGCAGACAGCAGCTCGGATCGTGCTGCCGCCCACCCAGCTCACCCCGCCCAAGACATGGCAGGCCCGGATCCCGCGCTGGGGCAGACAGCAGCTCGGATCGTGCTGCCGCCCACCCAGCTCACCCCGCCCAAGACATGGCAGGCCCGGATCCCGCGCTGGGGCAGACAGCAGCTCGGATCGTGCTGCCGCCCACCCAGCTCACCCCGCCCAAGACATGGCAGGCCCGGATCCCGCGCTGGGGCAGACAGCAGCTCGGATCGTGCTGCCGCCCACCCAGCTCACCCCGCCCAAGACATGGCAGGCCCGGATCCCGCGCTGGGGCAGACAGCAGCTCGGATCGTGCTGCCGCCCACCCAGCTCACCCCGCCCAAGACATGGCAGGCCCGGATCCCGCGCTGGGGCAGACAGCAGCTCGGATCGTGCTGCCGCCCACCCAGCTCACCCCGCCCAAGACATGGCAGGCCCGGATCCCGCGCTGGGGCAGACAGCAGCTCGGATCGTGCTGCCGCCCACCCAGCTCACCCCGCCCAAGACATGGCAGGCCCGGATCCCGCGCTGGGGCAGACAGCAGCTCGGATCGTGCTGCCGCCCACCCAGCTCACCCCGCCCAAGACATGGCAGGCCCGGATCCCGCGCTGGGGCAGACAGCAGCTCGGATCGTGCTGCCGCCCACCCAGCTCACCCCGCCCAAGACATGGCAGGCCCGGATCCCGCGCTGGGGCAGACAGCAGCTCGGATCGTGCTGCCGCCCACCCAGCTCACCCCGCCCAAGACATGGCAGGCCCGGATCCCGCGCTGGGGCAGACAGCAGCTCGGATCGTGCTGCCGCCCACCCAGCTCACCCCGCCCAAGACATGGCAGGCCCGGATCCCGCGCTGGGGCAGACAGCAGCTCGGATCGTGCTGCCGCCCACCCAGCTCACCCCGCCCAAGACATGGCAGGCCCGGATCCCGCGCTGGGGCAGACAGCAGCTCGGATCGTGCTGCCGCCCACCCAGCTCACCCCGCCCAAGACATGGCAGGCCCGGATCCCGCGCTGGGGCAGACAGCAGCTCGGATCGTGCTGCCGCCCACCCAGCTCACCCCGCCCAAGACATGGCAGGCCCGGATCCCGCGCTGGGGCAGACAGCAGCTCGGATCGTGCTGCCGCCCACCCAGCTCACCCCGCCCAAGACATGGCAGGCCCGGATCCCGCGCTGGGGCAGACAGCAGCTCGGATCGTGCTGCCGCCCACCCAGCTCACCCCGCCCAAGACATGGCAGGCCCGGATCCCGCGCTGGGGCAGACAGCAGCTCGGATCGTGCTGCCGCCCACCCAGCTCACCCCGCCCAAGACATGGCAGGCCCGGATCCCGCGCTGGGGCAGACAGCAGCTCGGATCGTGCTGCCGCCCACCCAGCTCACCCCGCCCAAGACATGGCAGGCCCGGATCCCGCGCTGGGGCAGACAGCAGCTCGGATCGTGCTGCCGCCCACCCAGCTCACCCCGCCCAAGACATGGCAGGCCCGGATCCCGCGCTGGGGCAGACAGCAGCTCGGATCGTGCTGCCGCCCACCCAGCTCACCCCGCCCAAGACATGGCAGGCCCGGATCCCGCGCTGGGGCAGACAGCAGCTCGGATCGTGCTGCCGCCCACCCAGCTCACCCCGCCCAAGACATGGCAGGCCCGGATCCCGCGCTGGGGCAGACAGCAGCTCGGATCGTGCTGCCGCCCACCCAGCTCACCCCGCCCAAGACATGGCAGGCCCGGATCCCGCGCTGGGGCAGACAGCAGCTCGGATCGTGCTGCCGCCCACCCAGCTCACCCCGCCCAAGACATGGCAGGCCCGGATCCCGCGCTGGGGCAGACAGCAGCTCGGATCGTGCTGCCGCCCACCCAGCTCACCCCGCCCAAGACATGGCAGGCCCGGATCCCGCGCTGGGGCAGACAGCAGCTCGGATCGTGCTGCCGCCCACCCAGCTCACCCCGCCCAAGACATGGCAGGCCCGGATCCCGCGCTGGGGCAGACAGCAGCTCGGATCGTGCTGCCGCCCACCCAGCTCACCCCGCCCAAGACATGGCAGGCCCGGATCCCGCGCTGGGGCAGACAGCAGCTCGGATCGTGCTGCCGCCCACCCAGCTCACCCCGCCCAAGACATGGCAGGCCCGGATCCCGCGCTGGGGCAGACAGCAGCTCGGATCGTGCTGCCGCCCACCCAGCTCACCCCGCCCAAGACATGGCAGGCCCGGATCCCGCGCTGGGGCAGACAGCAGCTCGGATCGTGCTGCCGCCCACCCAGCTCACCCCGCCCAAGACATGGCAGGCCCGGATCCCGCGCTGGGGCAGACAGCAGCTCGGATCGTGCTGCCGCCCACCCAGCTCACCCCGCCCAAGACATGGCAGGCCCGGATCCCGCGCTGGGGCAGACAGCAGCTCGGATCGTGCTGCCGCCCACCCAGCTCACCCCGCCCAAGACATGGCAGGCCCGGATCCCGCGCTGGGGCAGACAGCAGCTCGGATCGTGCTGCCGCCCACCCAGCTCACCCCGCCCAAGACATGGCAGGCCCGGATCCCGCGCTGGGGCAGACAGCAGCTCGGATCGTGCTGCCGCCCACCCAGCTCACCCCGCCCAAGACATGGCAGGCCCGGATCCCGCGCTGGGGCAGACAGCAGCTCGGATCGTGCTGCCGCCCACCCAGCTCACCCCGCCCAAGACATGGCAGGCCCGGATCCCGCGCTGGGGCAGACAGCAGCTCGGATCGTGCTGCCGCCCACCCAGCTCACCCCGCCCAAGACATGGCAGGCCCGGATCCCGCGCTGGGGCAGACAGCAGCTCGGATCGTGCTGCCGCCCACCCAGCTCACCCCGCCCAAGACATGGCAGGCCCGGATCCCGCGCTGGGGCAGACAGCAGCTCGGATCGTGCTGCCGCCCACCCAGCTCACCCCGCCCAAGACATGGCAGGCCCGGATCCCGCGCTGGGGCAGACAGCAGCTCGGATCGTGCTGCCGCCCACCCAGCTCACCCCGCCCAAGACATGGCAGGCCCGGATCCCGCGCTGGGGCAGACAGCAGCTCGGATCGTGCTGCCGCCCACCCAGCTCACCCCGCCCAAGACATGGCAGGCCCGGATCCCGCGCTGGGGCAGACAGCAGCTCGGATCGTGCTGCCGCCCACCCAGCTCACCCCGCCCAAGACATGGCAGGCCCGGATCCCGCGCTGGGGCAGACAGCAGCTCGGATCGTGCTGCCGCCCACCCAGCTCACCCCGCCCAAGACATGGCAGGCCCGGATCCCGCGCTGGGGCAGACAGCAGCTCGGATCGTGCTGCCGCCCACCCAGCTCACCCCGCCCAAGACATGGCAGGCCCGGATCCCGCGCTGGGGCAGACAGCAGCTCGGATCGTGCTGCCGCCCACCCAGCTCACCCCGCCCAAGACATGGCAGGCCCGGATCCCGCGCTGGGGCAGACAGCAGCTCGGATCGTGCTGCCGCCCACCCAGCTCACCCCGCTCGGGACTGCCAGCTCTGCCCATGCCCAGCTCCCATCGCTGGCTCCACCCCTACTTCCCGCTATCACTGGCCAGGGCGGCAAAGGCGCCCGATTCTCCGATCATGGCTGGGGGGCAGGCTCTTAGCTCCCCCCTGGGTTTCCGATCACTGTCAGTGGCAGGGGGCTTCTTCCTGCTTTCCCTTTCGCCTCCCTGCATTGTGCCTACATATGCAAATTAACCGCCATCTTTGTTGGTGGTTAACTGCCATCTTAGTTGGCAGTTAATTTGCATATCGCCCTGATTAGCCAATGAAAAGGGTAGCGGTTGTACGCTAATTACCATGTTTCTCTTTTATTAGATTAGATATTGTACATATGTTTCTTCATCACTTTTCACTCAACATTGTTTTTCATATTTATGTGTTTAACCATGTTAATGCAAGTTATTTAACTGTTTTAAAGTATTCCACTATATAAATATTATACATATCCATTCTCCTGCTGATGAATAATTAGGTTGTTCTTACACATTTTTGATAATGTATTAATGGACATCATTGTGCAAATGTGAACAACATGGCTATTTTCAACTTAATAATGTCAAATTGCTGTGGAAACCATGGTACATTTTTCTATCCTTATAATTGGTATTTTCAGATTATTTATTTACTAGAGGCCCGGTGCACTTGTGGGGGTGGTGGTCTATGCAGGCAGTTGGACATCCTTAGCACTGCCACAGAGGTGGGAGAGGCTCCCGCCACCACTGCTGCGCTCGCCAGCCATGAGCTGGGCTTCTGGCTGACCAGTGCTCTCCCTGTGGGAGTGCATTGACCACCAGGGGACAGCTCCTGCGTTGACCATCTGCTCCCTGGTGGTCAATGCGCATCATAGCGACCAGTCATACCGCTGTTCAGTGAATTTGCATAGTAGCCTTTTATTATACAGTGGGGCCTTGACTTACGAGTTTAATTCGTTCCGTGACGGAGCTCGTAACTCAGATTACTCGTATGTCAAATCATTAAAGTGAACGAGTGAGACTCGTGATGCTGGGCTGATGTTGTGGCGTTCACTGTGACGTTCGCTGCGCCAACTAGTGGTGAGGTATCTGAAGTTGGCTCGTAACCCGAATTTTAGCTCACAACTCAAAGCAAAATATCGGCCGAGAGACGGCTCGTATCTCGAAAAACTCGTTAGTTGGGACACTCGTAAGTCAAGGCCCCACTGTATAGGACTAGAGGCCTGTTGCATGAAGAGATTCATGCAATAGACCTTCCTTTCCCCTGGCTGCTGGCACCAGTTTTCCTCCGGCACCGGGAGCCCAGGCCTTTGCTCTGGCCGAGTTCTGGCCACAGCCAGCCCCAGAAACGTCAGGCCTCACTGCTCCGCCAGCCCTGGGACCATGAGGCCTCGCTTCTCTGCCGGCCCCGGGGCCGTCAGGCCTCGCTGCTCCACCGGACCCGGGGTCTTCAGGCTTAGCTCCACCACTTGAAGCCTACATATGCAAATTAACCACCATCTTTGTTGGCGGTTAATTTGCATATCGTGCTGATTAGCCAATGGGAGGCGTAGCAAAGGTATAGTCAATTACCATGTTTGTCTATTATTAGATAGGATTTGGGCCATATTACCTCATTGTTGTTTTAATTTGCATGTCTAGGACTACTAGTGAGGTTAGGTATTTCTTCATAAATATAATGGCATTTTAAAAAAATATATTTTTATTGGTTTCAGAAAGGAAGAGAGAGCTATAGAGAGATAGAAACATCAGTGATGAGAGAGAATCATTGATCGGCTGCCTCCTGCATGGCCCCTTCTGGGGACCAAGCCCGAAACCCAGGTTTGTGCCCTTGGCCAGAATCGAACCTGAGACTCTTCAGTCTGCAGGCCGATGCGCTATCCACTGAGCCAAACTGGCTAGGGCAGCATTTTTATCTTCTGTTTTATTGCCTGCCTGACCATATTGTTGTAATTTTCTTAGACAATGCATTTTCACTTTAAGTTTGAAAATTTTATAGCTTGCAAATATCATGTCCCTGACAGCACCATGATTTCCACAGCAGGAAGCAGTATATATTTTATAACTGCTATTTAGAACAATTTGGCATTATAAAGTTGTTATTTTAAGCTTGACATATGGTGTCTTTTTGTTACATTAAAAATAGTATAATCAAATTCAAAAAAATTTAATGGTTAACATTCTTTATGTCTTCTTTGAATAATCCATATCTGTCTCATGGTCATAAAGATTTTCTCAAATATTTTCTTCCAGGAGTTCAAAAGTTGTACTTCTTCTTTTCACACTAACTGATTAACATGTTTTAAATTTATTATTTTAGTTGGCATGAGGCAGAGATCTGTATTTTAACATATAAATTGACATTAGCCTAACACCACTTGGTGGTTAAATTATCATTATATCGTATGCTTTGAGGCAATAAATTTCTCTATAAATACAGACTTAGTTACTAGACACATAGATTTTTCGTTATTTTAAACTAGAGGCTCGATGCATTAATTCACGTACGGGTGGGGTCCCACGACATGGCCTGTGGGGATTGGGCCAAAACTGGCAGTCCAATGCCACCTGCCGCTCCTGCCTGCTGCTCCCGCTCATCCTGGCCCCGCTCCTCCTGCTGTGGGCTTGTGCCCAGTCAGTCTTGATCAGGATAGGCTTGCACTGCTGCAGCGGCACTTGGCAGCTGTGAGCCCGGTGTCTGGCACCCGTCCAAAGGAAGGTGAAGGGGACAGGATGCGATCGGCCCTGTGGGCGGGCAGTAGGACTCCCTTGCTAGCTCGGCATCCGGATCCATCCCACTGACGTTCGTGCTGATTATCGGGAACCACCGAGTGGCTGCTTTGATACTGTTTCTTCCTTGAGGGTCTAGAGAGGGGAAGCAGCCGTGGTTCCCGAGGCTGACTTGGAGGAGGCCTGCAGCACTGTCGGGATTGTGCCAGCAGTGCCGGTCCGTCAGTGCCTGGCCCATTCTCTGGAAATTAGACCTGCAGGACTCCTGAGGGAGTGTGTGGCTGCCGTCAGGCTGGTGGGCTGCCTGGACAGGTCGGTCAGCCGACCGGCACTACCGCTATGGGAGCTCCCTGAACACCAGGGAGAAGCTCCAGCGTTGAGCATCTGCCCCCTGTGGTCAGTGTGCATCATAGTGACCAGTCGACGGGTTGTTCAGTCGTTTGGTTGCTTAGGCTTTTATTTATAGAGAGGCCCAATGCACGAAATTCATTCAAGGGTAGGCCTTCTCAGCCCTGGCTGCCTCACAGCTCCACCCCCTGCCTGCACCCTCCTTGGACTGGCGCAGCCTGTGTCCGCCACCACCCCCCCCCCGGTGCCCCAGTTCCGTGGAGCCCCCTAATTGATTGCCCCACCAGCCGGTGCCCTGGACCTCCCTATTTGGGGCAATCGATTGCAGAGCCCCCTCATTGATTGCCCCGCAGAGGGTGGCCTGGGCCTCCCTCTGTGGGGTGATCATGGGGCAGTGGCGGGGCCCACCCGACCAATCGCATTGTACCCACCTTGGCTGGCCTGGCACCAGTGCTTGTCATAGCGTGGTCATTCAGAAGGTCTTCCCGGTGGTCGTTCTGCTATTCATTCATTTGGTTGATTTGCATATTACACTTTTATTATTATAGATAGATCATTATTTTAATTGTGAATTCTTGTGTTACATATTAAACATTTGGAAGTATTCTTTAATTTATAAATTTTTAAAACTGCTGATTTTTTGTTAATTTTTAATTTAGAACATTATCATCAAAGAACTTACTCTTTAGGATAGTTGTTCTTTAGTATTGGTAAGACTCCCTTCGTTGCATAGTTCATGCTCAGTTTTTTGGACTGATTTTTATATGCTTAAAAAGAATGAAACTACTTTTACTGATGTGTAAGTTACATGTATATGCATTAGATCAAGGTTTACATTTTATAAAGTTTTGACCCTATCAACCAAATCCATACTCTTACTGAAAATAATTATCTCCTAGAAACTGATAGAAGTAGAAGATAAAATTAGCAAGAATATAGAATATTTAAATTTCACTATAATAAGCCTGATCTTAAGGATGTATCTAAAATTCTCTGGCTGACCTTTAGAACAGATTTAGTCTTTTCAAGACGAAGTGACATTCACAAAATGTGTCCATATATAAGGCCAAATGATGATATTATGTATACTGAACAGCAAATTTCATATAATTTTAGAAGCGAAACAAATTCTACGGTTATAGGATGGAATTGAGGAGAATAGCACGGAATAAATATTATGCCTTTGAAATGAGAGAGAATGCTATTGCTTCCTTCCATAGACTTGGACTAATCAGTGGGAAATTGGGAAGAGAAACGCAGTTAGGGTCACTCACTAAAATATAAGTCTCACCAAGTTACACTGGGACAGGGATAAAATAGGCTGTTAGAACTGGAAAGTGAAGGCAGAAGATTTCCTCAGCCATAGATCTCCCTGAATATTCTTTAATCAGTAGAGAGGAGAGAGAAGTCCAGAGAGCAGATGCAGGAAACATCAGCAGAAAGGAGACTTATGAAGGCAAGTCTCCTCTGCAGAGATGGCTGTTCAGTATTCTGCAGCTTAGAGGGGACAGATATGCCAAATTATATTTTATGTTGTCCTTTGTTTGATTTATAGTTAAGTTTCCATTATCATGAATCCCTCTCAGAACCTACTTTGTGGATCATACATTCATTCCACTCTATGTTCTTGATAAGGTTTACCAAAGAAAATACTTTGACCTTACCTATAAAAATGGTTCTTTTACAAATTCATCTTCATATATCTGTGTTTTCACATACCAAACTGAGAGCCAAGTGGGGGAGAGCCTGAAACCCTCAAAAGGGATTTCCTCTAATATTATTAGTTCTATAATAATGTAATGTTATGTTAATTTAAAAAAAATGTTTTTATTGATTTCAGAGAGAGGAAGGGATAGGGAGAGATAGATAGAAGCATTGATAGAGAATTGATCAGCCGCCTCTTGCTTGCCCCCTACTGGGAATGGAGCCCACAACCCAGGCATGTGCTCTGACTAGGAGTCAAACTGTGACCTCCTGGTTCATGGGATGATGCTCAACGAACTGAGCCACATCACCGGGGCTATTTTTTCATATATTTTTTATCTAGCCTTTCTAAGTGTTTGTAGCAGAGGAGGTGGTCTATATTAAAATAATTCTCCATTCTGATGGAAATGCTGCATCATTTTTTTTTCTATTCAGTTTTTCCTATAGCAGAAATCATATTTTGCATGCAACTTTTACTAGGTGTACTGGTTAATAATGGTGGATTTTACAATCAAAGAAACACGATAATTTCAAGAGAAACATCAAAAGTGCTTTATTCAAAGTAATGTTGATCGCTAGCTACACGTTTCCCCCATCTTTCAGGTAATTTGTGGGTACCGTCCCAATAGAACTCTTCTTGTTTTGAGGCAAACCATTCAGAGACCCAATTTTCCACTTCTTCGTATGTTTTGAAGTGCTGCTCAGAAAGTGTGTGTGCCATCAATCAGAACAAGTGGTAATCTGAAGGAGCAAGGTCTGGTGAATACAGCGGTGGGTTAATACTTCCCAGGCAAGAACTTTTAACGTGTGTTTAACTGGTTTTAAAGTGCGTGATGGTGTGTTATGAAGCAAAATTACTTTGCCATGCCTTCTGGCCCATTCTGGTGGTTTCACAATCCAAGCATGGTTCAAATTGATTATTTGTTGTCGGTAGCGATCAGTATTAATGGTTTCACCTGGTTTTAGAAGCTCAGAATACACCACACCTTCCTGATCCCACCAAACGCAGAGCATTGTCTTCTTTCCAAAGCGATTTGGCCTTGCAGTCCATGTTGATGGTTGACCTGGATCAACCCATGATTTTGTGCATTTGGGATTCTCAAAATCCACTTTTCATCGCCTATCACAGTTTGATGCAAAAAAGACTTTCTTTCGTGCCATTGAAGCAACATTTTACTGATGATTTTTTGGTTTTCCATTTGTCTCTCGTTCAGTTGATGTGGCACCCACTTTCCTTCCTTTAAAATCTTTCCCATTGCTTGTAAACGACCAAATTGTTTGCTGAGCAACGTTTAATCTTTCTGCAAGTTGTTTTTGAGCTTGACACACATCTTCATCCAATAATGCTTGTCATTGTTGGTCTTCAAACTTTTTCGGTTGACATGGACGTTCTTTGTCTTTCACATCAAAATCATCACTTTTAAAGCGTTTAAACCTGCGTTCACAAGTGTCTTGAGAGGGAGTATGTTTAACATAAGCTTCCCGAAGTATATGATAATTTTTTCTTCAAAATAAAGTAATGAATTAAAATTCCCACAAATACTCTTTTTTTGTCATGAAATTCAACATTTTTAAGGTAAAAATATCTGATGTTAAAGCCTTCAGAACATTTGACATATGAAGTTTTGAAGCTTGCTGTTAATACAACAAAATAGCATACATATCAAATTTATATATATCAACATATGTGTAACTCCATCTATTGAAAAAAATCCACATTATTAACTGGTACATCTAGTAAGGCTTTAGTTTTTCACTTAGTGTTATAACAGTAAGATTTTCTATGTTATTACAAACTATGACTTCTGAACCGCGTCCAGCATTGCCAGTGGTGAACCTGAGGAGGGGCGGTGAAGAATTAAAGAAAACAGACAAGAGAATATAGTTGGGGCCAGGTGGATCACTGTGCCTGGATGAGGACACAGTAACACAGCCTATAAAGCCAAGTCTTTATTTTATAGTCAGATCACACAAAGCAAAACAAGGGTGTGTTCAAGATGTTTACAGTGTTTTTGCACATTTCAAATATGCTTCTTTCCTGTTCTGGCAATTCTCTGAATTCTATCAAGCTTTGTTTTGGCAGCACTTGCTGCACCTCCCACAGCCCACATCTCTCAGCTACCTAGGACAGGGGTCAGCAAACTGCGGCTCGTGAGCCACATGCGTCTCTTTGGCCCCTTGAGTGTGGCCACGAAGTTTCAATCACACTGTACGTGCGCACCTGCACGTGGTATTTTGTGAAAGAGCCACACTCAAGAGGCCGCAGTTTTCTGACCACTAACCTAGGACTATAAGGTCGGACTATAAGGTCAGGCTTACAACCACAGCCTTTGGCTAAAATTGTGCTGGGAGGGCTTTTCCCTTGAAGGTGGGACTTGTATGTGGCTTTGCCACAAGAGGACTATGCCCTCTCATCAGTCCGAGGCTTGAACCTGTCCAAATGCTGTAGCCGCTCTCCATAGAGTTCATCTTAATTGGTAACCAAATATTTCTCTATATGTATGTACCATAAATTGTGTTTACCATTTTACTATGTTTTGGCATTTGGGTTGTTTATAAGTTATGTATTCTCATAAATAAGGCTATGTTGAACATGTTTGTTCCCCATTTTATTCCAGATTATTGCCTTAGAACTGAAAATTCTAAGCATTTTACAAAAATTTTACAAAAATTCAGGCATGTGTTTATATGAATACTAAAGTCCCATTGCACAAAATTTGTACACGGGTAGAGTCCCTAGGCCTGGCCTGCGATCAGGGCCATTCTGTGGGGTGACCAGTGGGACAGTCGGGAGGCCCTCACTGGCACCTGCCTTGGCTGGCCTGGCACCGCCTGCTCGCTGGGCCTGCCCCCTGCCACCACCAGTTGCCTCCCCCTGCGGGGTGACTGGCAGGGTGATCGGGAGGCCCCCGCTGGCACCCACCTTGGCTGGCTTGGCGCTGCCCACTCGCCGGCCCCACCACTGCATCTGGTCGCCTCCCTCTGTGCAGTGATTGGGGGCCCCCATTGGCACCTTCCCTGGCTGGCATGGGGCTTGCAGGATGGGGGCAGCTTCCTGCATTGAGTGTCTGCCCCCTTGGTGGTCAGTAGGTTCGCAGGTCGTTCCACCATTCAGTCTATTTGCATATTAGGCTTTTATTATATAGGATGCTTAAATTGACCTTTTTTGTTGTTAATTCTCACCCGAGGATTTTTTTTTCATTGATTTTTGTAGAGAGAAGACAGTGGAAGGAAGGGAGGGAGGCAGGGAGGGGGAGAGAGACAGTGATGTGAGAGAGACACATGGATTGGTTGCATCCTGCATGCACCCTAACAGGGGTAGGGAGCAAACCTGCAACCCAAGTATGTGCCCTTAAATGGGGATCGAACCTGAGACCGTTCAGTGCATGCACCAATGATCTAACCACTGAGAACACTGGCCAGGGTGATAGTGACCTTTTAAAAATCACTACAATTTCAAGTAACCTGAAGAGGGTAGCCTGGATAAATATCCACAGATGATAACCAGAAGATGTAACTATCTCCAAACTGTCGTTTTCCAACAAGTAGCTATTTCTGCTGTGAATACCTCCAGTGGCAGTCATTATGCATCCTTTCTTAGCAGCCTGTTTCATCACTTAGTTTTCTAATATTACTGTTATAAATATTTTCATATTTAATCTTAATTGCCCCAGGATTTCATTTGAGCTATAAATATGTATCTGTGCACTGTCACCCACACATTTAATAATTAACAGCTAATTGGTATCTATGTAAAAATGTGTAGCTCATAGACCTCCTGTCCCTAAAAAGTTAGTGTGTTTAAATTTCTTCACATAAAGAATTGAAAGTGTCAAGAAGTAAAACAGAAAATGTAGCCCAGAAATATATCAGAGAACCTCAAAGAGAAATAAATTATCTAGCTGCCCAGCTATAGGCCAAAGCTGGCCCAAGATCAATAGTAGTTACAAAACATTAAGTCTTCTGCCTTCAGGGAGGCAACTAAAATCTCTACTAGCAATTAAATAGCCCAAAGCAACAATATGAACCAATTGATCAAAGTTATAGGGAGGCAAGGTTTGGCTTACTGTAAGACAAACTTTCTAAAAGTTGAGCTATTCAAGCACATAATGAGCTGGAGAATTCCTAGCACTCAAGACCCTGCAGCACTCGGATTGTTCTTACCAGCATATTACAGAGAGATTCTCACATCAGCGGTCTTGAAACATTTTTTAGAATCATTTCTTCAGACAAAAACTTTTGATGAAAACTGATTATATAAAACAGAGCTGCTCTAGCTGAAGCATGAGCTATCCATGTGGCTACCTTCTTATACCCCAAGTCATCTTTACAGCAACATAGAACACAGCTTAAAAATCCTTTGATACACAGAATTAAACCAGGTAGAGACCTTTAAATTTTGTTCATGAGATGAGACACTGTAAAATTCTCTCTTTCGTGTGTGTGTGCACTTATATGTGTTTTAGAGTGGAGTGAGGAAACTTTTTGGTGGAAATTCCATATTTTAGAAGTCATAATATAATAGTGGCACAGTGCACGAAATTCATGGACGGGGGAGGGGGAGGGGAGAGTGTCCCTCAGCACGGCCTGAACCCTCTCCAATCTGGGACCCCTGGAAGGATGTCCTACTGCCTGTTTACAGGGATCGGGCCTAAACCGGCAGTCGGACATCCCTCTCGCAATCCAGGACTGCTGGCTAACTGCTCACCTGGCTGCCTGCCTGATTGCCCCTAACTACTTTGCCTGCCGGCCTGCTTGCCCCCAACTGCCCCCTGCCACCAGCCTGCTTGCCCCCAAATGCCCCCCCGCCAGCCTGATCACCCCAAACCGCCCCCCCCTGCTGGCCTGCTCGCCCCTACCTCCCCTCCCCACTGGCCTGCTCATCCCCAACTGTCCCCTTGCTGGCCTGATCACTCCAAACTGCCCCGTCCCCGCTGTCCTGATCACCTCCAACTGACCCCCACTGATGGCCTGCTTGTCCCCAACTGGCCCCCCTGCTGGTCTGTTTACCCCCAACGGCCCTGCCCCCCACCAGCCTGATCACCCACAACTGCCCTCCCCTCCTGGCCTCTAACCGCCTCTACCTTGGCCCTGCCCCCATGGCTTTGTCCAGAAGAACATCCAGAAGGTCTCCTGGAAGGTCTCCCAGTCTAATTAGCATATTACCCTTTTATTAGTATAGATATTCTTAGAAAACTAAATATGTAAATTGAATGAAGGTCTCCTGGAAGGTCTACCAGTCTAATTAGCATGTTACCCTTTTATTAATATAGAGGCCTGGTGCACGGGTGGGGACCGGCTGGTTTGCCCTGAAGGGTGTCCTGGACCAGGATGGGGGTTCCCTTGGGGCATTGGGCAACCTAGGCAAAGGGCCTGTGGTGGTTTGCAGGCCGGCCATGCCCCTCTTGGGTGAGGGTCCCCGCTGGGGGGCGGGGCATGGCCAGCCTGGGTGAGGGGCTGAGGGCTGTTTTCAAGCTGGTCAAACCCCCTTCAGGGTGGGGGTCCCTGCTGGGGTGCCTGGCCAGCCTGGGTGAGGAGATGATGCCTGTTTGCAGGCTGGCCAGGCCCCCAGTAAACCCAGGCCCCAGCCACTCCTTCAGCTGCGGCCAGGGCAGACGGGAAGCTTGGCTTCCTCTGTTGCAGGGCAACCCAAGCCTCCAGCTCTGTGGCCTCCGCCATATTGGGTTCATTTACATACTCACCCTGATTGGCTGGTGGGCGTAGAAGAGGGACCGTCAATTTACATGTTTCCCTTTTATTAGCA
This sequence comes from Myotis brandtii, assembly GCF_000412655.1. Taxonomy (NCBI): domain Eukaryota; kingdom Metazoa; phylum Chordata; class Mammalia; order Chiroptera; family Vespertilionidae; genus Myotis; species Myotis brandtii. The sequence continues at coordinate 1,494,250 of NW_005371555.1, forward strand.
TAGACTAGAGGCCCGGTGCACAAAAATTTGTGCACTCGGGGGGCGGGGAAGGGGGGGGTCCCCCAGCCCGGCCTGTGCCCTCTCGCAGTCTGGGACCCCTCCGGAGATAACGACCTGGTGGCTTAGGCCTGCTCCCGGGTGGCAGAGGGCAGGCCCAATCCCTAAGTGCAGCCCCTGGTCAGGCTCAGAGCAGGGCCGATTGGGGAGATGGGGCGCCGCCCCGTCATGCACAGAGCAGGGCGGGTCGTCGGGAGATTGCGATGCCACCCTCACTCACGCTCAGGGTAGGGCCGATTGGGGGGTTGGGGCACCGCCCCCTGTCACACTCAAGGCAGGGTCCATGGGGAGGTTGCGGTGCCACCCCTTGTCACGCACAGAGCAGGGCTGATCAGGGGGTTGGGGAGCTCCCCCCTGTCACTCACAGAGCAGGGCCGATCAGGGGGTTGAGGAGCTCCCCCC